>NW_009625111.1:275-1953 GCF_000690535.1 Cariama cristata | reverse complement strand
TTTCTTTTTTGCCATAGTAACCACTACCCTCTTTCTTGCCCAATTGCTTGCCTGTATTTGAGTAGACATTACCTGGCATAACTACCCTCCTAGCCACCACCAGAAATTCTGCCTTTCACATGCCCGAGCAAGCTACCAAAGGAAGTCTGCTGTGCTTTTCCTGGGCAGGATCAAGCAGGTTTCCAGCTCAGACGCTGCCTGGATGATCTCTTTTAAGTCACACACAAGGACCAGAGATCCTTATGAACATTACAGAAGTCTTTCACACCATCTGATGTGGTTGACCCAGGAATTCCCAAATCCTCTTTCTGACCCTAGCAAGTTCACACCACTGTGGCTTCAAGATCTTCCAAGTCCACATGCTCCATAGGGCACTCTGCTCCCACCTATGAAGCTGACATTTGTTGATGTGTTCCTCACAGTCCTATCATGCTCCTTATATTCGGCATCCACATTGAGTAGCAGCAGGAGGCTGAATCTTCCTGGACTTGACAGACTACTCCAAGGCTGATGACACCCAGCATTAACTGCACATCAGATGTGAGAAAAGCTGTTTCCCAACTTTCCCTGGACTTCATTCAAAGCAACAGCTGGCTCAGACAAACTCCTGAGAAAGCTCAGCTTTCTGCCAACCAAGGAAATCTCACCATTTTGTAGAAGGCATATGGTCTCAGATTGGAAGACAACCTGCTGTTGGCTGCAGTCATCCGGACTCTTCCATGTTTTGGATACTTATGAGAAACACTCCTCTTTTCCATCTCCTGGTGGAAAGATGACATCCGATCTCATTTCAGATTTTGACGAGTCAAGAGCCTCTGACCTCTAGACTGAAGACAGCTCTCTCTGGTGTAGTATGAAACGGGTAACTTCTCAAAAGCTCTTTGGTGTTTCAGGACACAGTGGCCATGCTGTTTGGCAGCGTGCCTTTCTGATAGCATATCACGCTTGCTGGGCTCTGTTCTTTTCACTACTCCCGTGGGATTTTCAGTTCAGGACCGGGATTCAGTCTTCACTATTGGGGCCCTCTTGTGATCACAACATCAGTTACCTCCCCCTTCCACTGAAGAACGCCACCATGTTTTACAGAGCTCTTTCCTGTCTCTAATAGTTTTGCTACGGATTTGCTAAGAAAGTGTCTGTCTACAGAGGAAAGAGGAGCTCGCTCCCAGATCTGGATGCAAATGGGCTCCTGCATCTCGCAAGCTAAACTTTCTCATCATACCAAGACTTTCAGCTATGCCCCACTCTTGTCTTTGTACCCCAGGTTGGCGCCAGGCAGCTGAAAGACCCAACGATCTCTCTCGGGACACCAGACCTCTAAGCACAGTGCCTGTGTTAAGAGATGCAAGGCGGGTGCTAACTTTCTATCCATGTCATAACATCCCATTTCGTGGATACCCCTAGGGCAGCAAGACTAAGAAAACAAAGTTAAGACGTTTTCCGAAATGCTAATTTGCAGACTCAAAATGAATAACCTCCGTCAGTAAAAGAAGTGATACAACACTAAAGTCCGACTGTGCTGAGGGAGATGGATATGGCAGTCAAAGGCGGAACAGGCATTCCCGTGCCCCTCTCCTATGCCCTCCTGGATGGCAGCACTCCACTTCAAAGCACAAAGGGTCCCAGAGATCCCACCAGAGGCCAGCCTCTAAACACACAGGTCACCAAGAAATACACA
>NW_009625111.1:0-245 GCF_000690535.1 Cariama cristata | reverse complement strand
CCCTGCGTCCCCACAATATTTCCCCCTGCCATAACCACCACCCACCCCCGATAGCTGCAGGCAGGTGTACACCACCCCACGGAGACAGAAGGATGCTCTCGAGATGCTGCTAACAGGTTGGTGCCGCCCAGGCAGCGCTGGGCAGAGGCTCGGCCCGAGGCCCGGACGCTGTGCGGGGTGCAGGGGATGCCCCAGTTGCCATCCCCAGAATCCCTGTCCCATGTCCCGCTGCAGAGGGGGGGACT
>NW_009625110.1:42705-61805 GCF_000690535.1 Cariama cristata | reverse complement strand
AATATATATAAAATAATATATATTTAGTATATATTTTATAGAAAGAATGTGCATTATTTTATATGCATTACATGTATTTATATGTATATATAAATAGAAAATATTTCCAGTTAGCCATCCACCTGTACACAATACAGTGAGCTTATTACAACCTTTTTTCTTATTTTTTTCATTTCAATTAGTTATTATTTCTATTTATTGCTAGTCCTTTTCATTTTCTGTGGGGAGGAATCTGTCCATTGAGAAATAGGGAAGATTTAAGTAGACTGCTGTGATTATTCTTCTGACGCAGCTGGAGAGTTACTGCTAAGTCTGTGGACACCTATGCAGGTCGAAAACAAGTGATTCCTTAAGGGGAGTGTTTTTAGTGAGCTAATTGCAGGTAAGAAAAGGGGGACTTCTCCTGAAAGTGTATCTATGTCTCCTTTTTTGGTTTGTGGAAATGCCGAGTAGCCATTAATTTATGCATTACCCATGTAAAGATATGATGAAAACTGAGCCAAGAAAACTCTTGGTGGTTATAAAAGTGCTCAAGGCATGGAATGCATAGGCATAGCAAAACCATGGTGCACGTAATTTGGGTATCAGTAAAACCTACCTGCCTAAAAAAAAAAAAAGGCTGATGACATATCTGCACAGGAAAATAAAAATAAAACCATAAACCTCAGAGTTCCTGCGAATGATTTGCTACTAACGTCAGTATTTTTTTAGAGAATGAGATGATTTAGATCAAGCAAACATTCTTCTGACATTAGTGACGTAACAGTCTCGTGTTCAGAGAGATTTCCTGTTTACTTTGGGTCTGCACACAGACGTCTCAGGAAAGTAGGTGCTAAAATTTTCATTCCACATCTGCATATAAAGATAGCCCAAACTGTTCTGAGATCTGTAGCAAACTTTAGGTACATTTTTGTTCTTTAGAAAAAAGGGGGTAGTGACAGTTTAAAAATCTCCTGAGATCAGAGATGTCTCGGTTTGCCAACCAAGCTAATTCCTCAGTTTTAATCCTGTAATGCAGAAAATTATCAGGCAATGTCAATTTGGCAGCCTTGTGAGCTGCTGTCACTCTCTTCTTAACTGGGACCTTTGTTAGCAAATTCACCTGGAGTCACGGGACTCAGTATCCCTGAGGGATGAACTTGCTCCCCTAGGTCTGAAGGGCTCACGGGCAGCAGTAAGGCATCGTGGTGAAGTTCAGGACTTTGTTTTATGCTGTAACTTTTCATGAATTTTCTATTTCAAATCATAACTTCTGTGAGTGTTCACAGCTTGAAGCAATAGTCTTGTTTGTAATTTCTGTGTATGATTCAGTTTTAAGTTGCAAGCTTAGTTTTAAGTGTATACTTTTTTCTAAAAGGCAGAGATCATCTTCCTGTTGCATTATTTTTCTAATTATAAAAGAACAGGGATTATACTTAATAACTTGCTGCAACTCTTCCTATGCCTATGAAAATATGAATGTGTTAATTTCCATTTAGCTACCCACTGTCTAGAGAATGAAGGAGTCTGGTATAAAACAGGCCACGGTCAAGTTCTCGTATGGACTGAGATCAGAAATAAGTATTTTTTAATGGTTTGCTTTGGTTTGTTTTGCTTTGCTTTTTAACTTTGTACGGTTGCATTGTGACAGACAGTGTCATAGATGTGAAAACTTGCTTCATCTCCATAATCTGACTGTTGAGCAGTCTAGAGACTGAAGTCCTGAGGTTACTTCTGAACTCAGGTCAGCTCAGCTTTGCTGCCAAGGCAGGAGGCCTTGTTTTACTCCCAAGTGATAAAAATCTAATAGTAGAAAAACACAGCCTGCAATAAAGTCACTAAGTGAATTTTGTTTCTGTTTTGATGGTCTCTAGAAAATGAGATTACTGATTGTTTTTGTTAGCTGACTTCATTAGGTTTGTATCCTGCGAGTATAAAAGAAGTATTTCTAAATATATGATTATGATACTAGCATATGAAAAAAATCCCAAAATTGAGGCATGCTTTGGCATTAAATTATTGTGCGTTTGGAGATTCTGCAACCATTACCTTAATTTGCTAGGCGAGAAATTGCTGCATGTGAAACTGTTTGGGAATTTACATTGGCACTGGAAACCAAAACTGAGTCTTGGAGAGCACATTTATGACAGCAGCGAACACACAGGCAAAATAATACATGCCGTAGCATAGGAAAAGCGTAAGATTTTGCTTTTAGAAAAAGGAGGATGAATTTGGGTCGGTGGGCAGCACTCGCCAGAGAGGGATGTCCTGGTCTGCAAGAGCCAGGCTGGGTCCAGCAGAGCTGGCGCTCTGAATTAACACAAAGCAGGATTAATAATCTTGCGTTCATGGCGTTTACCTCAATAACGCTATGCAGGGGTTCCTGGTGCCCTTGGTTCTGTGCTGACAACGCGGAGGCACCAAGTAGCATTTGTGTGAAGCCAGATGGGGTTCACGGGGCTCGCTGGCTCAGCCGGCTTCCAGCTGTAAGTTGTCCTGGGGTGCGGTGCAGCTCCGCTCGCCCAGGGCTATGCCTCAGCTAATGGGGCTGACCCAAGCTGGATATACCTATGGGGTGGGTTATTTGCCATTTGGATAACACACCTCTGAGTGTTTTAGTGATAACTGTAGAAAAAAGGGGAGAGAAATACAACACAGCATGCATTTTAAAATAGTGCTTATTGGTAATTTAACTTGTAAAGGATTTGATGCCACTTAAATTATTTTTTTTTCCAGGCAAAAACTACTTCTCAGAAATGCAGAGGTTCCTGTTATCATGAATACGTATTTTAGTCAGAAGGTGCCACTCAGTGAACATTCAGAAGCAAGAGAGAAGACATACGGTCTTACAAAGATGCTTATTAGGAAGAATATTATATCTTTGGCACAGACGTTCAGACTAGATGACCTTGATGATGAGTTACTCCAGGAATCTTCAGATAATCAGGTAAGGTCCGTTTGGTTCACAGTTTAACACTTGGTAAGAAGTTGGCGAGCAGATGTTTGGAAATCATAACAAAACCAAAAATTTTAAATTACTGACCTGTTCAGTTTCCCCTTTCATTTTGCCAAGGCTGAATAAAATGCGGTGTTTATTTTAATAATATTTTCTTAGCGGAGGCTTTTGGCCCATCCAAAGGCTGAACTGCTGTGAGGTTATTTTGCTGAAGTCTCACCACTGTGCTAAACAGTAATTGTAGCTTCGTTTTTCATTGATTATTCTTTATAGATGAATAGCTAAGCTTTATTTGAAATAAAATCTGTTTTTTGCTAGCTCACTCAAGATGCTATTTTAAATAAACATGCCCTTTTCCCACTCCAATTTCTTAACTCATTTCCTAATTGATCCTATCCTTTCTTTAAAGCATCAATTGGTAAAACCACCCCCCTTTTCCCACCCCTTCAGTTTGTTTTCTTTCCTATTCTGACTTTGTTTGTATTAAAATGACTACTGACTGTGCATGTTTCTAGCTGTGGTTGTACAAGCTGAGGTATTTTAAGGATCTGGTTTTCTGACAGTGTGTGCCAGCACTTTCTGAAAGTAAGGCTCTTGTAAAGGCTTTATATTGACTACCCAAAATCATTCTTAATATTTGTGAAGTTTGGCCCTACCAGTTTGATGAACAACACTGAGTGTCAACTTTTGTATTTGCCTTTTATATAATTCCCATTATAGGTCTCGCAATTAAAAAGTTACATAAATCGAATCCTAACCTCCTTTCTTACTTCAGCTGTACCTTGTAAAAAGCTGCTTCTGTGCTATTCAAAAACCAGAACAATTTACTTGTTCCCCTCATGGTTCCTAACAAACAAAACCACTACGTTTAAAACTCAGTAGACAAGTTTTACTGCAACCGCTTTGTAGACAAAGGGTAGTGTCGTACCCTAATTTTCTTTTACATACTGCAAATTCTCCTTCTCTACTGCTGGATAATGGCACAGTCTGTAATACTCTGAAAACCTTGCTTGGCACCCAGCTTTTTATAAAAACAGGTTTCATTGTGAAAATAAAAATTTGGCGTGTGCTAGGAAGGAGCCTATATATTTAGACCATGTTAGTCTATACTTGCATACAATTTTTACTAAGAGAGATTTATTTTAAAGTGAAAATTAAGGAAATTACTCATTTAGATGAAAGCAAAATGTAGCATAATTTTATTCATAAAATTTGTTTTGAAAGATTGGAAGATTTTATTCATAAAATATGGTTTGGAAGTAGTGAAAGAATAAATTAAGGTTTGTGCTTTTAAAGTTCTATACTTTATATTAATCATCTAATTCTTTCACATTGAAACATTTTACATTGAAATGTGTAAGTCTGGGGACTAATTTACCATTCTATAAAACTAGACACCTGTTTATTTTCATCTTAATCTGAAAGTCCGGAAGCATTCAAGATGGATTTCACCCCTTTTTTAGAAGAGGAAGGAGCAGAGCATCAAAGAAGTAAAAATGAAACTCAATTCAAGGGGAAGAATCGTAAGACTAATATGAATTCTGTTTTCCTGCTGGTGTCACTCTCATCTTTCATGGATTGAGTTAGCTCAGTCCAGAGCACCAGTTAAATACAGGGGAGCACTATGTGCTCTGCTCTCTTGAGTGTTCGTTAAAAATCCACAATAAATACTGACCATTAGTCTGTAAGTTAGTTTAGGTGCAGTAAGTATTTTGAAACTGATGTTGCACTTCTTGCAGTGATTTTTCATGCTGAAGTTTTAATCTTTAGCACTATACATAGTTTCAAGGTCCCCTGAAATGTTTCCATTAATGGGTTTTCCCTCACCAGGTTGCTTGTGCTCCGCAAATCCATAACAACTGTGATTTAAAACAGCATCCCTTAGTATGGAGTGCCGTTAATGATTCTCTGCTTGAAATGGTGGAAAGCCAGGGAGCAGTGGGATGGAGAGAAGCTCAGGTCCGAGTCGTTATCCAAAGGGTGTACTGTTTGCCTGCAAGAGAAGGTTACAGAAGCCACGTTCAAGGAAACAAGCCTCTTTGTGCAAGATCCATCATAAATTCAGATCCACCAAACATTAGGTGAGTAATAAGCTGCATGGGAATTTTCCTGTTGAGACTGTGATATATTAGAAACTGCAGAGGAGGGAGACATGGCGATGTCATTCTTAGCTGTCAGCTCGCAGGGAATAAGCAAGACACAAGGCTCTTGATGAAAGTGGTGTAGTTTTTTTGATAGGTGTAGTGTGACACAGAAGTAGTCCTGGCCAGAGGAGGGAAGGATCTGTCTATAGTTCATGTCATTAACAGATGATGGGAAGATTGAAAATGAATTAACGGGAAGTTAGTTTAAAATCAGCGATGGTCGTTGACATACTGTTCCTTGAGTTTCACAGAATAACTGTTACTTCTTATTTACCTCTTTCAGTCTCTAGCATGCTCTGCTACTAAGTTATGCTGATAGAGTGGCCTTTTGAAACAAAAGAGAAATACATAGAGATGGAGAAATGAAAGGCTCTTCTAAATGGGGATTTTGCACAGATGCCATTAGAGCAACATAGGTGTACACATGCAGACTTCCATTGTGGAGCCACTGGAAAAAGCTCCTGTTGACTCGTCACAGCAGTTCTGCTCCTCTGCAGTAAGAAGTGATCTGGTGTCAAAATATTAACACCAGTGTAGAAATCCTTATACACAAAACCGATGGAGCATACAGCTTTAGACCAGTGGTTTTAGCCTCTTCTGGTTTAGTTTTTGCATCATAACACTGGTCTGGTTTTGATGTAGGGAATCAAGAATGGGACCTTGTTTTCTTAAGTACAAAAGATATGCCAGACACAGTTTTCCCTTCTGACCGGTACTGAACTGTTCAGTCCTTTCCTTCTCCTTCTAAGATCATCAAGGTTTGAGACCAAAGACTGATTTCAAAGTCTTTCTCAGCAACTCTGGGTCTGAGATCACTGTGTCTATTATTGAATTTCCTTCCTTTGGTTTTGTACTTTCAGTTCATGCTGGCTTAAAATTTTGAAAGGTAAGATGTATTCGATTTTGTTTTCACTCAGGAAGCTTAGTAAAGTGAGTTACAGTAGCAGAGCTTATATAAAGCTTCTAAGTTCAACCTTTCAGGGCATTAGGGGATCTCTCTTCCTGCAGAGTTTAGGACCTGAGTGGACATGTACAATTAGTTTAAAAGGTCCCATTGAGAACTCTCCAGGTGTAGTTTGGAATAGACTTTGAAGGGGCTCTTCAAAGGGTTGAAGAATTTTGAGTTCCTCTAAGCTACCCTGCTGGTGGGTAGTAGCATGCTTCCATGTCCTTCTTCCTGAGCTTAAATACTGGAATTCTCCCAATTCTTGCTACCTTGTAAGCCACTGGATAATTTACAGTAGTCATTGATCAGTAAAATTCCTCTAGGAGGAATTCAGGAAGATTGTTCTTTCCTAAAATGCATGTCTGGTCATCACCCACAGGAAAGTAATTATCAACAGCTTTGTCCCCAATATTTTTTAAAAGCTCCTTTACGTACGTAGTTATATTGACCTTAACTTGCATTATTATTAAAAAAGTAATTGGTACATCTTGTTTTGTGAACTCATTGCTTTATATTTAATTCATTCTTGCTATAATACGTATTTTTTAAAAAGTGAGAGAAAAAGTACTTTACCAGCACCACATCAACATGTGAGTTTGAGGACAGTATTCCTCCATGGAGATTTTCTTCCAAAGGGCTACATTTGATCAAAAGTCAGGGCAGATGACAGTCTGTTATTCCGGCTGATTTTTAACAACATCAATTCTGGCAGAGTTCAAATGATAATTCTGTCTCTATATTTCCTTTCCGACTTTTAACCAAAAGTATACTTAACTTGCAGTCACACAATTTGAGGTAGTTAACCTGCCTGACCCTACAGGAATGGGGTGAAAGAAAATGGAAATCTCAGATTACACTCCTTAGTCAAACTTGAAATAGAAATAAAACAAAAAATGAGGGTCTGTTGCTTCTGAGTACATGCCATAGCTGGCTATTCTCATGTGCAATTGCTAAACTGCCCTCTTGGAAGTTCCTCAAATTTTATAGATGTCCCAACCCAGAAAAGAGCTTGGTGGTTGTCGTTCACAGCTATTAGACCGTCTTTTGGATCCTGAAGAGAAGAATCAACCCACTTTCTCTTTTGCAAAGAAGAGAGCAGAACACTTAAAGACTGAGAAATGGAAAACACCTCATACTGGTTTATCAGCTGCTATTTCCAATGCTGATAAGCATCCACATGAAACTTTTCTCCTCTATCAAAAATGTCTGTGTCTGTCACCTGATAGGGAGCAAAAGGGTCCAACGCCCTCTGGCAGTCCTTTGAACCAACTGATGGCTCATTCTTTTGTAATTACAAAACCCTCTTTTTTTCTTGGTAAACTTCTTTTTGTAAAGTAAAACTGCCATGAGAGCAACATTTGTATTTTATGAGGCAAGATGAGTTAGATAATTCATTGTTTCCTAAGCACAAGTTTCTAATTAAATATCAAGGTAGGTGAATAGTTAATTGATTTGTATTTTAGACAGATTGTTTTATTGTATATCTTCTTTTGTAACGTTCCACAATAATGTAGATGATGTTGCCACAGGGAAGCATAAAAAACACAGTAAGCTGAAAAGAGGCATGAAATTAAATGTGGAGCAGGGGAAGTGATGCATTTTGCTCAAGGCATCCAGTTTCTAGAAGGAGACTGGCAAATTGTGGGAGAAACCTCTGTTTTCATTGTGAAGGAAATGGGTTCATTTAATGGGTTAAAACTAACACCGGTAAAGCATAGAAATTACGATAGTGCCTATATGCATCTAGCTTTTATTGTTCATAAATACACGTATATAGAATACGGCTTTTTACTGGTAGGGAAATGGATACGTCTGATGGGTTTAAGTCTGTTTAGCTGAAGTATCTAAAGCATTTTCCGAGGACGCTGAGAAACCATTGCAGAGACTGAGAAGTTCTTCGGCTTCTGTCGTACATAAATTGGTCCCATGTTCCCTGCATTATTGGCAGATCATTTGCCTTTCTGCCTGGTAATTAACTGCTCTCACAAATGGACTTTTCGTGCTGAAGGAGTTTCATGGGGGGAAAAAAAAAAAAGAAGAAAAAAATATGACTTGCTGTGACCGTCTGCCCGTTTCCAGCATTCCTGGCATACTTTTTGCTGCCTTTTCCCCTGTGATGAGAGAGATACTTTTGCTAATGACACAACACATGTTTGTCTAAACCCGATTATTTTGACTCTCTTTGAAAAAAGCCTGGCTTACACGTACAAGGATCCCAAAGAGACTCCGGTCAACCTGAGGAGCTGACTGGCGCTGAGGTGTCTGACTCATTGCGTCGGCCTTGTACTTTGTGTTCCTGGGATAAAGCAGTGTATAATTTGGATTTTGCTCTTGCCAGTGTCTGTTTGTTTTGAGTGGGCCACGTGAGTTCAGTAAAAAATAGAGCTGGTCAGTTTTATGCCTTAAAGGACAGGGCTGGTTGTGTGATAGTTGGTGAAGCTAAAATAGATGCATTTTTAGGACTATTAGGCAGTTAAACTCGTCAGAGCGCTCAAAAGATTTGGGTGAGGAGGCTGGACAGAAAAGGGTATTGTCTATTAAGAAAGAAAAACTAGCCACTGCTAATATAAAACAATACTAGCTATAGCTGTGAATCCACATTTTAAAGTCTTTGTAGGTGACTAGAGAAATTTTCCATTTGCTTCTCTTGGCATATGTTTTGACCTGCTCCCTACCTGAACGTTACCACTCTAGCCTGCTCTAACTTTCTGTTCCAAGAACAAAAGAAAGACAATACATTTACTTTAAAAAATACTGTGATCTGCCTCTGTGCAGTAGTCATCAATAGTACGTTTGGTTTTGCTCTTTATTTTGTTTTCCACTTGCCAGATCTTAGAGCAGTGGAAAGGCCTGCTACTATCCAAGCAGGACCCTTGGGGAGCAAAGTATTTCAAA
Source organism: Cariama cristata (assembly GCF_000690535.1). Lineage (NCBI taxonomy): Eukaryota > Metazoa > Chordata > Aves > Cariamiformes > Cariamidae > Cariama > Cariama cristata. Next base: position 52,885 of record NW_009625110.1, on the reverse strand, counting down.
GGGCTGAGGATTTGTTTGAGTGGCTGGAAGAAACAGAAGTGTGGGGAAAGTCACATTTCTCTTTCTGAGCAGGCCCCCAGAAACATGATAAGTCAGTTGCTGGGATTCATTATGCTCTAGCAAGTCGTTGCAAGTTCTGAGTAGTCTGTTCCTACGTAATTCCGTGTAAAACAGTTTTATTGGCAAGTGGTAATCTTGTAAAACTAATTCGTTTCAAAGTTGGATTTCCTTTTTTCCTCTTTTTCTTCGTCTAATGATCTTTGCTGTTTATCTTAACACAAATCTAGTCATGGGTTAACCTGTCTGGCAGCATGCACAACTAAAAGTTGAGCATCAGGTGCTGCTACTAGCATTCCAAGTTGGTGGACTAATCTATTGAAAAGTCATCCTTCTGGTACAGAAAACCTAGCTTAAATTTTATACAGCATATTGAAATAAACAACAACAACAAAAAAACCCTGGAGGTCTTCTTATTTGAAAAGAGCCCAGATTGGAAAGGAGTGTCGCGAAAGATCCATGTTCACAGATGCTAACATCTGTCAGAATGTTTTTTGTGGCTGACTTAAATCTGTTTACAGCATTCCATTTGTTTTTTGTGTTTTCTCAACAAAACATTTTAAATGGAATCATCATAAATGCAAGTTTTTAAAAATTACTTTATGTTTCTGGGATGTGATTTTTCAAGTGGGAAATAAACAGGAAATAGGTAACTGAACTGCAGTAGAGAGTACTCCATAAGCTGGGAATTTTCTCTGATTTCCCCTTTTCAGATCCTTCTCAGAAATGAAGATACGTGCTTTTAATATTCTTGCAAAGTAGTCTAATTGCTACTTGACAGACTTGTAATAGTTCTCCTAACAGCTGTGGTTCAAGGTCTAGTAACCTGTTCCTGCTTTGAAGTTTCTCTTTTATTCACAATTAAGAATCCGTGACACTTTGATTATTCCCTTTTGCCTCCACCCTGCTCTGTTTGTAATTCCTAAACTGAAGCCACCAAAACAGAGAGTAAGGACAAAAGACTGTTGAAAAAAGAGCTTTGGTATCACATTGTCTGGCTGAGACATTAAATTGTATTACATATTTAACACTGTAGCTTCACCGTGCTGTTGCCCAGATAGCCCAGAAAGTCTGTTTTCCCTGCTGCTGGTGCTGCAGATGGATAGATGGAACTTGGGCTTCTTCCAGTGCCACTGTAGTACAACAATTTGTTAATTTGACATTACCGTTTATTTTTCAGTGCTAAATATTTACATGATCTTATTCTGTCCAAGGGCAAGGTGAAAGCACTGTTATCTGATACACTCTGTACAAAGGAAAAAAAAGGACCCCTCAACATACACCATCGTTTTTTGGCCCTGCACTGGGAATAAGCGACAAAACATTTTGCCATTGTTCTAAAATATGTCAGGGCAGCGGTAAAATCTGCTGATAGAGAAAAGGGTCTCAAGAGGACATTAGCCAGCACAGACCACAAGTGTGACAGGGATTCAGTCTCTTGGGAAAGCAAATGGGCAGGAACAGAAACCAACTGTCAGATGGCCAACACTGTGTATACGTCTAGCAGAAAGGAGACACTGGTCGCTAGCTTGTATTTCCTCCACACTCACATGCTTAGACTGATCAGTAAAGTGCCCATATGTTCACAGAAGATAGTCATACCCACCTCCAAGCCTTTTGTTGATCAAGAAGGAGAAGTAGCTCTACTTACTGATGTATTCCCCATGACAGAGAAATGGCAAAGATATGTAAATAACATAGAGAGACAGATAGATGGTATGGAAGCATCATTATGTAGATTTGTGTATTCACCACCACTTACCTTGTAACCATGGCTTTTCACACCTCCCACGTCTGATAATTGCATACAGGGCTTTAGAAAGCTGGGGAAATTATTGTACCTGAACACCTCCTTCCCCACTGCTGTCTGTTTTATGGCTATATCCATCCAACTGATTGTTTTCAAGGGAATATGTAAATGGGGGGAATGGGAGGAGTGACGTAGTCCCCATATGTTATCCTATAGTGGAGACCAGTCTAGAGAGTAGAAAGCGAACAATTTGAAAAGGTAATTTTCCAGCCCCAGAGCCCCAATCAAGGTATGTGCTGTTGTCTGGTTTAAAGCAGGGATAGTCATTTTCCATCACCTCTTACTTGTCAAGAATTATTCTAAGATGGCCTACATAAAGGGTATGGTATCCTTCCCTTGGTTTTGACCTTTCTTCCCCTTGAATTTTTGTGTCTCGGGAAGTTACGTGAGAACTGAGAGCACGAAGTTACGTGACAGAACTGAGAGCAGAAATCCTCCGTGTGTGTTTTACACCTCTGCCTTTCACTGACCGCATGACTTCAGTCCTGACCTGAAGGAGGTGTTAAAGTCGTGCTGGAGCTCTCCAAAACAATGTGTAAAAGCCACATTGTGTCTCTGGGATTTGTTTTCCTGCTACCATGGTACACAAGGCAAGGACCATGAGCAGTGATAAATGTTACAAATTCCTAGAGGGACGCACACTGATGTAACAGTTGGGAGAGAAATTTAACCACCCAAATATTGCACATAATTTCTGTGCAATTTGGGCAGGTAAACACTTTTTGTATGCATAGCCTTAAGTATCTGCATAGATTAGCAGATGTGCAAAGAAACATCAGCATAGATTTAATACAATAACAGATTTCGGAAAAGGAAGATTCTTAGAAATAACTTTTTGGCATCAGCTTCATAAAAGCTTCTGTTTGGATATAACAAATCAATAATCCTTGGAAAGATGTTACGAACATACTCTTACTCTTTTGGGAAGAAGGAGGTCTTTTGTCCCAAAGAGCATAGAGTCAGGAATACAGTCGTATATTTTTTTTTTGAAATTATGGGCACGCCTTAGTAATTAAGACAAGACACTTTGAAAGGGACAGTATTGCTGGGACATAGGCCTGGACATCTGTAGCTTAAGCTTTTATACACTTTCTTTTGTAGAATACAAAAAATTAAGGTACGCCAAACAATACGAATAAAATAAAGCTCCTTGGAGAGGACAATCTTAATTAATTCTTTCAGTAAACATTGTAGTTTAAAATTGGTATGTAATTTATAAATGCACTTAACAAAGTTATCTTATGCTCATGTGCCAGTCCTGGCTGGCCGCAGTGCCTGCTGGTTTTATTCCATTTCTTGCAGCTGAAGGCAGTCAGCAACGTCGCACTGGGTAGGGACTGTGCTGAAATCCTCACACTCATTTCGGTTAATGCCTCAACCCCCTCTTTGGCTAAAGGGGGCTTCACAGCGTTTGGAGAAGAACATACTCCTCAAACGAGAAAAGTGATGAGCAAAGGCCTGGGATGAACTTACTGTGTGTTACACTTCACAGCGTAAGGACTCCAGTGGAATGGTAGTTAAGAGAGATTTAGTTATTTTTGTAATTTTAGTCCTACAGTAAGAAAAAAGAAAATTATACACCTGATACATATTGCCTGATTCACATTCAAAATGGTTTTGTAACTCCCTGAATTTAGATATGTGATTTGAGACTGGTGTTTGACTGTAGTGTGAGCTCCTCCGGACAACCTGCTTTACCAGTGCTAAGGCTAGGACTGAATGCAAAGTGTATTTCAGAGAGGTTTCACATTTAAATGGACCAAGAATGATGTCATGAAGTTGCAGAGTGTAATTTTTGGTCATGCTTGTGTTGTGGGCTGTGTTTCATTCAATATGACACGGTAACAGGATTTTATATACATATTAAAAAAATTATTTCTCTCTATCAGTGGTTTCCCAACCCTGGTACTCTTAATTTTGGTGGTATGCCAGTCATTGAGAAGGCTCTCCCAGAAGCAGCTCCAGATCCTGCCCTTCTGGAGGTGCCGATCTGAGCCATCAGGTAGCCATCAGGTTACGACCAACCCAACTGTAAATGTCTTTGTGCAGCTGCTTCCTCAAGCTCAGAGGCACTTACTGACCTGTGCAACTAGAGGGGCGAGGCCTGCATCCCAAATCTGACTTCGTACGGCCACCTGAGAGTGGGGTGCAGGTATTGATCACTCCCAGTCGCCTTCCTTGTGTCTGCAGCAGTGGAAGGAAGGAGGCAAAGGTGGAAGGGAAAGCAGCAGCCAGGCTCTCCCTGGATCCTCTGCCCAGGAGGTTGTTATCCGCTGTCTTTCACGTACGCATGAATGTAGATAGCAGGTAGGAGTAGGAGTGAAGTTTCAGTGCAAGACGCGGTGAAGTCTCTACAGTGTTTTCACTTTCCATGCATTTGTGCTGCAATTTGACACTTGGAACTTGTGCTGTCACTGCATGATCTCATCTTGTCTTCTCCAGTACAGCATCGTCATCCTTACCTAAGGAGATGGCTTTAAGGAAATTATTATAAAAATATAAAATTATTCTGCATTTCTCAGTAGTTTCCCAACTATTCTAGACCAAGGCCAGCCACTTACTTAGGAGTGCTTGCCGGGCAGGTGGGGTATGGTCCCTTCCACAGCAGTGCCGTCGTCGTCCTGATTCAGCACGTGCTGCGGGAGCTCCACCGGCAGAGAGACATTTGCTTCTCTTTCTGAGTGAATGGGGGAACTGCAAGGAACACACCATTAGTGAGGTGGGATAAGAGATTGCACTGGACTCCCAGCTTCACAGAGGTGGGACATGTGGTTGGGACCATGGAAGTAAAGTCCTAGACACGGGAGTGCGTGGTAGGTCATGGGAGAAGGAAGTACTACGGGGAACTGAGGTCCTCATATGAGGAATATCAGACTGGTCTTAAGGTATTAAAATACTGTTTTGTGTGAGTTACCTTTCTGTCTGCCCATGAATTTCCTTTGAGCCTGTGTAGTTCCTGCTGTGGATTTCCTCTCGGAGGCAGCAACTGTCCCCACTACTGAACTCAAATATGACCTGGTCATGACAGCTACAGGTATTCTTGTCTTTGTCCTGTAACGATGGGATTGTGCACTTTCCCCTGCCTCTGAACAAATGCCAGAATTTGTAAATTCTGTTTGACATGAGGGAAAATGTGCAAGGAAGTTAATTTGATTGGAACAAGTTACATCTCATCTTCAATATAGAGCTATAAATTAACTGACCATAGTAACATAACGCAAGTGGAAGTCGAAGAGCTGGTTAGAAAAAATATTCAATACCTACTTTTTGCAAAAGTGTTTTTAATTTCTTTGTTTCTATTTAATTGTAAGTACTTATTTCCTTTGCAAAGGAACTGAAAACTGTCAAAACTTTCTTGCTGCAGCCTGGGTTGTTTAGTCATGACTAAAACTATCCATGATAGGAGCTCATCTATACCTTGGTGCTTCTGTGTATCTGAGTCATCATCTGTATTTGGACTGCTGGGGTTTGGGGGAGAATTGTAGCAATAACATCCTGAGAAAACAGGTATTTGAAGCGGATGCCTCGACAGTCAGGAACATTGGTAGCTCTCGGACTGTTTGCGCTTCAACATTGTAAGTGGGGAGGGACTCTGCTAAGGTCGTGGATTTGTAAGAAATTAGTTGGAAATCAGGTTATATGCACTGGGGAACTCAAAGCAAAAAAAGGTGCCACATCTGATTTAGAGGTTGTAACTTCAGCAAATCGACAAACTGGAGTTGGATAATGTATTTTTAAATGCTTGCAAAGGGTTGCACTACGTTGGATAACATCTGTGTGTTAGATTTAGGAAACTCCTGCATAGACAAATAGATTCTATTCTAACCTTCGTTTGATCCCCGGGAAATACATAGAAGTTGGATTTGGGGATGACCCACCTGGTTGCAGTTGCTGTTTGGGTAGTGCAAATCAGAGGAAATTAAAAAGTCATGCATTGAGCAAAATCATGAGAATGAAGAATCATGTTCTAAGCTTTTTGGGTGAAGAATCCAAAATTTCCAGTTCAGCCTCATGTATAAATGGATTTCCTTTATAAAAATGGAAAAGAAAAAAGCTAGGTATGATTCTTACTTAGTGGTTGGACTTCAGAAGCTGAGGTTTTAACATACACATCCAGTATTTTGAAATGGAAAATAAATGTGAAAAGAGGCAGTATTGTTACATGCTTTATGTGCTTGTAAAGGAAGCCTCCCCTTTTTCCTTTAAGCTGGGCTAACGTTCATACAGCGCTGGCTTGTCAGAGTTCTTGGGAGCTAGCAAACACAGGGCTAGGAGGAGTTGTGATTAACCTCGCAAAGTGGCCAGCAAAGACCTGGAGAGTTTGTCTCTTTTGCAGGTCACCTGCTGAAATACATAGAAGCAGACAGTGACAAAGTAACTGCTTTCAGAATAAAACCAATTATTTTAAAATAGCAGTTAAACGATCCGATAGTCAAAGAATAATGAAGAATGTGTGTGTGCGTGCAGCATGGTTGAATAAAAATTGGTGAGTGTGGTAGCACTTCAGTATCCTGATGTTTTGGTCTGAATGTGCAAACCCGGAGTTGCATGCATCATTTTCTCCATTGAGTAGAAATAGATGTTTTTTCCTTTTCTGTGTGTGTGCTGGATAAATCTGAGTCTCTTTCTTTTTTTTTCTGCAATTTTATTTTATATTTGGCACAATAAAAATATAAATCATCTAGTAAGTTTTGAGAGCACGCAGAACTCCGAAGTATAAATTGTCGTTTCTCTGCTGTGTGTGTGCCGCTGCATGCATTATTTATTATAACTGCGCTCAGAACAGCAGTACAGCAAAGTAATCTGACAGCAAAACACAGTAATATATTGTAAGAACCAGGCTGTGTTCAGCTTCAATGCGGACTGACGTTTTTATGCCCATAGGTCAGTCCCTTGGTTAATAGATATTTCCTTCCTTTATCCGAGCCGTCAGTAAAAGCCCAGGGCTCCGGGTTGGGGGACGATGTGCTGGGCGATGCGGGCGGCCACGTGGTCTGTCTCTCCCCCTGCGTCCCCCACGCTCAGTGTGGCTCTGCACACGCTGTTCGGTAAACAAACTTTGGAGAACCAGAGCGAGCTGGTTCAGAGCAGCCAGTTCATTCACACAGACCTCTTGGAAAGTGATGCCTTTGCGCAGCCTTGACGTAGGGGCTGAGGGAAGTGGAGAAGTTAGTATTTATGTTTTCATTAATGCTTTTTATAGCTGCGAGCCAGCTGTAGCTAGTTAGCATTAGCCTAGGACATCTATTAGCGTGCAGACCTCTTACGCAGGATAAAGGGCTTCTGATGGAAACAGAGTTGTTACTCATGGTACTCATGGCTCTGTGTTTACATGAAGGCTGTTTGTGCTGACATAGGATATATATTGGAACAGCATGCACCTTTTTAATGAACAGATTTTCCGTAATTCGTGAGGATTTTGTGTAAAACAATGTTTAGTGTAGCAAATTGTGAGATTTGCATCTTTAAATGGCTTGTTGCTTGTTTGAAAGCTATTCTTTTTAAATAATGCTTTGCAGCTATGCAGATACAAAAAGTATTTTCTGTTTAGCTTTTAGGATGAGTCGGGAATAAGGAGTATTCCTGCAAGTCTTGAACACACCAGTTTGGACTGCTAAATTTTTTGTTATGAATGATGTAAGTGGCTGGCAGTAGCACAGGATGAATTGGACCTAAGGGTTTGGCCTGGAGGAATTGATGGCTCAGCTATCCTTCTCTGGTTTCTCCCAGTTTTTGCCTTTTTTTTTTTTTTTTTTTTTTACTCCCCCCTCTTCATCTGGAAGATAGTCAGAAGGGTATTTAAAAATAAGTAATAAAACCAACTGCAAAACAGAGAGTGAGGAAGGCACAAGAAGTGTTGTTTTTAGAGCTCCAGTGTGACGAGCACCATGGTCTCTGGTATTCATGTCAATATGACGCTTTCCTTTCCTGGTCAGTCAGTGTTCCCCAAACAATTCTGACAGCTCCGCTTGTCCAGGCAATGGCAGAGGCACCTAAAGAAGAAGTAGGAAATTTGTCTATCCCCTGCTTTGCGTTTCTGTAGAAGGTGCAGAATGAGCATATTGCTTTCTCACAGCTCATGTAGTAATTTTAATAGTTAAAGCTCTGGAATGGAAAGTTTCAGGACTGGCTTTCCTCTCATGTTTTCTTCTCCTGAGGAAGGTAGATGTCACTGAAGATCGCTGCTATTCCCCTTGTTCCCAGATCTTTTGCCTCTACTTGAGGTGTGCTTTACAGAGACTAGAGAAGATTCCTGAGCCATTGTAAAATGGTCCCAGCATGAATTTCTATTCCTCTTATCTTGTCACAGTCCCACCAGTTGTTAGTGATGAACTCTTCAAGTCGAGGGGAATTCAAAAAGTTCATTGTAAAAAGCTTTGGTTTGCCTTGTTAAGCCCAGCCTTCTCATGAAAACGTTGATTACATCAGCGATCATCATGTCAGAATTATACCTTTATGGTTCACAAACAGAAGCTTTATAATGCTATTCTTTTTCATCTGCACGACAGTATCTGTATGTGAAACTGATGAGTAGCCCCAGATGCCAATGTCAACTCACATGGTTGAACTATAGTCTTACCAAGACAAAAAGTTAGGTTATCTCCCAAAATTGAATCACTTCTAATCTCCCGCTCAGATAAATTTCCTCCACCCATCCTTGTAGGTACACCACCCTTAATGATCCACTTGAAAAGAATGTGTCAAGCTCTTGAAAGCCCTGTGAGACTGTGGAAGCACAGCTCATGAATTATGCGTGTTCAGTGCCTACAGCTATACCCTGAAATACAGGTGGGAAAACTTACATCAGGAGTATCTAGACTTCCCTACAGAGTGTGTTCTGTGATTTGGCTCCGTGTTACCTTTACAAATACGGGTTGTCAAGGGTCAGTTTGTTCCAATTTTGAAGTCAACTCGTCTTTTGAGGGCCAGAAGAATAATTTCTTACTCAGGCAAAGTCAAGCTTTGATGTGCTCGCATTCTTCCTTTTAATGCAAACCAGCAAAATTGTGCTGGAATGTTTAGCACCATTTGGTAAATCTGCTGGAGACTTTTGTTCTTTGTGATCTGATAGAAAACATTTTTGTTCATATTTACTGTTCTCCTAAATGCTTCATCGGCGGTTTTTATTATGTACATGAAAATGACCTATGTGGTGTCATCACATGCTGGCCCTTGGGCTTGTTTTGAATTGACTGTTCTGCCATTCAGGGTCCTTTCTCATTTATTCCTCGTGTTCTTGTGACTGAAACGAAAACCTCTTAGCTGGAGGAATGTGGAGAATTGGGAAAAGCAGTTTTGTCCAATGGAGTTTTCCCACAAAGATGGCTGGGATAATCAGCATCATGCTGCTAGCTTTGGATATTGTGGACATAGATTGGTGTATCAGATACTATATTGCAGGACCATGTAGCCTAAAAAGCAGTATCTTTCTCCTCCAGACATTTGGCAAAGGTGTTTTCAGTGTTATCTCAAAGTCCATGACATCTAATTTAATACAGCCAAATTTAACATAGCCAGATCTTGACTTACCAGTCCTTTCCCTGAGTCAGTTGTCTGTTCTCTTTAATTTATGAGTCTTGCTAGTTTGCCCAACATGCAAAGAACATGTGTTTGGAGGTAAGGAGGCATTTTGACCCTGGCAGGGCACCTGGTTACAGCATGGTTTTTCCCATTCCTCAAATGCTATGATAGTGTAGGATAATTATGCCCCGCAACCAAGCGAAATCTTTTTGACCAAATCTGGCAGGAGTTTTACCCCGATTTTTCTGAGGGCTTTTTCTGATGGCTTGAGGATGGCCTTTTTCTTGTGTGTTCCGTCCATAGCATCTTAATGAGGCACACGATATGTGGGAGGCATGGATAGGAGGGAGATAAAGCTGCAGTTTCTGTCATCAGGCAGTACTGGGTTGACAACTACCAATTTTATCTAATCTATTCACTGTATACCTTACTCTTTATGCTGACTAATTGCCAGAAAACCCCCTTCTCTTGGCCCCTTTGCAAAATTAGCTTAATGCATCTTTTCTCTCGCTGTATATATATGTATTAGGTTAGTATAGTTTGAATCTCAGAAATAATCGTGTTACCTGCTTAAAAAAGAGGAGGTGGTGGTCTTGGGGTACGGATGTACCAATGAAATGGATGCTGAAGAAGAGGGAGCTTTAAGGAGGTGACACTGGAGTCTGAGACCTTGTTGGTGTAGTTGGGAAAGCCATCCATACATACTACAACATTAACAAAGATAAGAGACAGCAGAAAAAATGAACACTGGTTTCTGTAGATTATTTACGTGACCTATTGTTCTCCCCCCCC
>NW_009625110.1:29543-42674 GCF_000690535.1 Cariama cristata | reverse complement strand
ATTTTTTTACGGTACCATTTTTTCCCCCCCCCCCCCCCATTTGTTTCATTCATCTGTTAAAATTTGCTAAAGTATGTGAGCAGTCTAAGCAAACTGCTGCGTATCTCATGTGCCTAGTCTGATGGGGCATGAACCTGGTTAAGGTTTCCAGATGTTTCTGTGGTAATTAGCGTATGCACCTTATGGCAGAAGAGTGAAAAATCCCTATCTATTACTATTCATATGGTGCTATTTACCAATAACAGTTTTTCATTTCTATTTCTCTTTGGAAATGCTGAGCTGATTTAAGTTTCCAGACTAATCTGAATTGATGGTCTCTGCTAAAATGTAAGTTTCAGTGTCCATAAACCAATTGTCACTTCATGCTGAGCACTGAAAACTATCAAACTGAAACAGTCTCTATATACCAGTGACTTTCACAATATCTTAATCAGTCTTTTTTTTTTTCCCCAGTTATCAGTGACCTTTAACTACCATTTTCCTCCACCACTCAAGTCCCATTTTCTCAATCCCCCACGTTCAAAATCTGAAAACTCGGATGTTTTGCTCTCAGCAGTACCTCTTCTAGCATATTTGAGTGTGTTCTTGCAATTAGTGCAACTCGCAGGTTTTCTCCATCCTATTGTTGAAGAAAGTGTTGGCTGACCAGGCTTTTCTAAGTGAGGAAGGAGAAAGGAAGATATGATTGGAGGAGTGTTCCCAAGCTGGGCATTTTAGGTTAAGGCTGAATGTGCAGAAAGGTGTTGAAATCTTGGGAGAAGCTGCAGGCAGTAAGTGGGAGTGATGGTCTTGCTGGGCAGCTTCCCCTGGGAGTTAGCAGGATGGAGGTGCGTGAAAGATGTGGTAGGGTTAATTCTTCAGCGTGCTCAACTGCGCTTCCAGTCACCAGCTCTTCTGGCTTGTGTCTGCTAAACTGTCTAGCAGGGGAGTGGGGAAAAAAAAAAAAATCCAAAGCAAGCTCTTTTTATTATGAAATTATGACATCAGCATGAGTTGCCCTGAAAATTCAGAGCCTTCAACCAATGCCCCCCATTCCCTTCCTCCACTGCCCCAGCAACGCAGAAAAATTGCAGATAATCATAGTTTCCCTCTTTGCTGAAGGCTTACCTATATGCAGAATTCACAGGAAGATAAATGCCAAATATCTGGGGTGCACATTTAAATTCTGTTAATTTCCCAGAGTAAAATTATTTTGTTGTGCACATCTGAAGGGATTTTAGTCTAGCTAAGGGTTAGTGCCAGGAAGTTGTTCAGTGATAACTTGTCCAGTATTTTTCCCCCTAAATGCTTCTTGAGTCACCTTCCATCTTCTGCTCTTGGTCTAGGGACTAAGAGTTCTCTGTTCACCTTTATAGCAGCAGCAGCGCTCAAACTGGGTCTCAGAGGCTTCCTGCCAACCCCTCCGCTTCCGAGAGGCAGGAGAGAGGGAAGACCACCGGAGTGTGCTTGTGGAGGAGGAAGGGATGCCAATGCCGTAGAGGAGTGGAACCGAGGGGACGTTTGGGCGGCAGAAGCCAGGGTGACCATGGGGGAACGTGACCCCATGGGAGACTGCTGCGCTCGCAGCCTTGGGCGTATGCACAGACAGAGAGCAGGAGCCCAGAAAACATGTGGCTCCTGCTGTTGCTGAATCCCATCCTGCCAATTCTCCATGGAGGCCTCTAGTATGGGTTCGGTAGCTCCTGGCAGCCAAGCGCTCTCTGCATTGCTCATTTGTCCTTTGGCTTGAGCTTGCGAAGCACAGCTCCATCAACAGCTTATCACATGCGCTGCTCTTCTCCCTGAAGCTCTCCGGTAGCACGTGCCCTTTCTCCTTTCCCCTACTTTGTACACTGCTTAATTTGCGAACCACTATTTCAGAACACCCTACAGTTTGCTTGGCTTCTTACCGTAAGTGCATTCCCTTCCCAAAGAACTAAAAATCTGTTATTTTTAAGACCTGACAATTAAGGTGATTACAAAATGGCTAGAGGGAGGATGAATTCAAGTTACATCACTGGGGCCATGCAATATCTCAGCAAAGACTAGTTCAGCTCAAGACGAAGTGTATTTGCAAGCACGTGTAGTGTTGTTTGTGAGCTGAAAGCAACCCCTGCCTGCCCGTAGGTAGTCTGATATTTTCCATTATGAAAAATTCTAGTGACCTTTTGTTTGCAAAGCTGTTTCAACTCCATTGTTTGCTATAGACTTTTGATGTTCAAAGGGGAATGCCCTCAAGGTAGGAAAATGCCTTGTTTTCTTTGGCAGAAGCTACAGCTGGCTCTACCATGGAAACAGTTGGGTTTGGAAAGGGAGAAGGGGGAGAGAGATAAGAGGTAGACTTTCCTCCTCCAGCCCAAGGGGTTCATGCCACCAGAGACAGGAAATATTTCAAGATGTGACAGAGAGCTGAAGTAAAGCTCTTCTCAAACCATCCTTCAAATTAGGATGTAGACCACGCTGGTCCAGCTACCTCTGTGGGGGCATCACATGATACTTTCCATATGTGTGAAGCAGCAGCTTGGGTGGCACTTACCTATAGTCAGACCCAAGGCCGACAGCTTTCCACTCTTACCCAGCAGTGGGACTCAAGTGTCCACCAATTCAAATGGTAACAGACTGTTCAAGCTACAGACCCTGCTAATACAAACAGATGTTCTCTAACCATATGTTGAGAAGCACAGGTGCAAAATAAAAGAGATTTCCTACAGTGCAGAATGTATACGAAAAACTGAATGTGTCATCTGTTGATTTCAGAGTACTTAACCTTGGCCACCTTCAGATTCCTGAGGCAGGAAGGTTTAGTAAGTTTTATTTATATTTGCCTCATGGATAAAAAAAAAACCACACACCAACTTAGAATGTGTGGGGTTTATATGTATATTTATATGTATGAATGATACATATAAGCTGTGTGTTTATTCTTTCTAGACCCATGTTTTCTCCCAGAGCAGCACAGCCTCTTGCAGTTCTGATTTTTGGATCAGGCTGCTGTTTCCATTTGCCTGCTGTTTTGTCAGCCATGGACTTCTGTTCTCACAGCACAAACTTGAGATTTCTGTAGTAGTCGGTTTGCAGTCTGTGTGCTATTTCTCCATGGACTTTAAAGTCTTACCTTTCTCTCTCTCCCCAGTTCAGTATTATACAATAGAAAGAGATGAATATTGCTAAATAGTCACTATTTGTTTGCAGAATTGATGTGGCATGTAAAGCAAATAATTGCACATACAAATAGTACTGGTGCTCACAGCTGTTTCTCTTGCATACGTAAATAAGGGATTTACACACTTGTAAGGTCGTATTTTGCTTACATAAATGATCTTATCTTCTTGCACCCTGTGTAGTGTGGTATTCCAAACATTGTGGGGAACATAAAAAATGTCGACACGATATACAAATCATTTTGGCATATGGCATACAATATATACCACTTACAGAGCATGTGGAATAGGGCGGGGCGGTGATTAGAATTTTATTCAGGAATTTGTATTTCTTTTGACCGTTTCATGTTTAAAGCAGTTTGTTCATTCGGAGTGAATAAAAGTTTTCTCTGAACAAATGAACCGAGCTTGGGCTATGGAGCTGCTTCTCTGAAAGGAGCCGAGAGATTAAAAAGAACCCCAAAAAGCAGCATTGGAGCAGTAGGGAGAGTCAAGGGATGTTGGGCAACGTGGGACCACTTTTTGAGGAGTTCTGCTAGAACTGAAACGCTGTAGTAGTCACTGATGCTCTTCCAAAAGGTGAGAGCAGAACACTGTGCAGAGGGTAGGCTTGGGACCAGCATCTCCTATTTGCCCAGTATCAAAAAGGTGTAGAGGACTCTCTAGTTCTCAGATCTGATACAGGAAAATAACTCCCAGAATGTGTTCATCTAGGGGGAGTGGAAAAGGGAGGAGGGGAAGGAGAAGTGGGAAAAGAAGAGGAGGAGATGAACATTCTTTCTTTTTTTTTTTTTTTTTTTTTAAAAATTGTGCTTTGAAAGGTATGCCTAGAATTAATTGATGAGGATTGGGTTAAGTGGTAATCGAGTAACAATTTATTACTCAGATAATCATTAATTCTGACCAGATAATGAGGGAGGGTAAGAGAAACTGTGTGTTTAGGCAAGCATCGTTTTGGTTGAGAGCAACTCTCTGTTATTAGGAGGGCTGGAGGGAGGGGGCTATTGAACATTACAGTTTTGCTTTATTTGTTAAGGAATTCTTCAAACTCCAATTTAGCTGTTCTTCACTGTGGATTGACCCGAGATTTGACCTTGCTTCCTTTTTGTCCCCATATCTACTCTCTCAGAGGTTGTGTGCGCCTTCGTTGCTCATGTCTGTGGTTGCTGGGATTTCCCCACTTTAAAAACACATCTCTCCATGTCACTCTCTTAAGTTGAGACAAACCACTGGTCACCAGTGAGTAGTTCTTTATGAGTACCTGAAGAAATCCTCTTTCGAATAAAAGAACTTTTTAAAGCTTATATAGGTATGTTATGAGAGAAGGGTAGGGAAAGGTGAAGTGACCCCTATGTGAAGATACTTTTATTAAGAAAAGAACAAGCAAACAAATCCTTCATCATGTAGGGCTTTTTAAGTCTTGATTACATTGTTGGGGTCTTTTAACTTTTTTCGTCTTTCCATTTCTTGTAATTCTGCTAATAATTCTTGATGTTGCTGATAGAGTGACAAAATACAAGAATTGAGGTAATTCCATTAAAGGAATACTAAAAAAAAATAATCCTTGTAATTCAGTTTTTCCTGCCATGAAGACTTATAGCTACCTTCTTGCTTTAAACTAGTGTAATGATAGTAATATTAAGCATTTCTGATGGTATTTAAAACTGTCTGATAAATGCTTTAAACAGATTAAGAAAAAATTCAGCTTACCATTAGCTTGGTGGTATAGTCTTAGTTTGGCTATTTAAAAGAGAGTATAGGTAAGAAACTGAGGAAAGATTTTGCTATTACTGGAAGTAATGATTCATTTCACGCTTTAAATAAAAAAGGAGTTTTTAACTAGCGTACATTTATTTAGGTCCAGACTATCATTTATGAGTAGGTTGGCATTCCAAAACCCAGGGAGCAGAAGACTCCTTATACATCATTTTATAAGGTGTGGCAATCAGGTAGGATTATCTGTTTCACCATGTTATAACATCTTGATCTTTTGTTAGGGTATTTTACCCTTTTATTGTTGCCTAGAAGAAATATAGTAAGCCACATACAAATAAGCTTTTTATTTTTTAAAAAAGACTTCATTTTGGCTATATTCTAGTTATATTAGGCAACAGTTAACTGAGTTCTGAAATCTCCAATAAACTGGAGTGCAGCATTTTATCATTCATCAGTAAGAAGCTGCAATTATTGCACCAACTTTTTTGAACAAATATGATTAATGTTTGAAGTCATGTGATTAATAATACCAGCTAATAAATACTCCCAGTTTCCTGAGAAACAGGCAACAGTTTGACTAGTGGAACAGTCAAACAAGTATGGTACTTGAGGCTTTTTGAGAAGGATCAGTCATTTAGCATAGCTCAGTTCCCAGGACAAAGTAGTTTATTTTCCTCCTGTCAGTTCTGGTTTTGAATTATTTTGTGCTCTCCTCAAAGGCCAAGCTGTATGACATCTTTATGCATAACTGTGGTGCCACACAGTGCTGTGAAACTAATTCTGCTATATATTTCTTGTCTATTCTTTGGGAAGGTTAAATCTTTGGCGTATTGTTCCATTGGACATTTGAGGAGCAAAAATTTGCTTTATTGTTATTGACTTTTCCTTTTCAGATACGACACCATTATAGTGGTACCACGAAGAGAAGTCTTCTAGATGTTTGCCGAACATTTCAGGAAAACGTACGCCCTAGGTTTTGCTATACTGATGGTGCCCCAGAATTATTTTGGAGCTGCAATGGAGAGTTTGTAGGAAATTGCATCAAATATTGGAAGTACTAACAAAACCTTGGTCCTTCCACAATCATGATAAAATTCAGAAAAGCTTCCTTGTCTTTGCAACCTGCCTGGAAGGGAGCTACCAGGTTGCTCTCGGAGATTTGCCCATTTAGTGCAAACTCTTTTGACTTCAGTCTTGATGCGTAGAGAGGGGTCAGGAGAGGAGCACCCTTCCTAAGGAGCCAGAGAAGAGCAGCTTTGGAAACAATTTGCTGCTGGGGAAAGCAATGTACTCTCTGGAGTACCCATGCGCTCTACATTCAGGAACTGCTCCTGGTTAACTGCATGTTTGGAATAGGTCTGTTTCATGGAGGTCTTACCCTATAGTTGTTGAAGTCAGGAGGTGTAAAAGATGCAAATTTAATCCTGGAATAATAATGTGAAAACCATTAATTTAGTGATGATGCAATCCATCTGCATGCCCAGGAAAGCAGGACATGGCATTTGGTCTGTCTTAGCTCAGGAGCCATTTGACATGCATAATTTTGTAGATAAAAGGAAGAGGCGGAGCGATCTTCTCATTTTTTAATAGTTAAAAATCATATAAGGTTTAAAGTGCAGCAGAGGTGTGCATGAGTTTGAATTTTCTGTAGAGAAAGTGTGTCTCTTACTTTGGTCAGAAGAAGAAGAGAGCTTTGATATCCCTGATCCACATACGATCAGGCCAACGTGTTCCTGCTTGTGGTGTTAGAGTGAGGTTCTGCTCTCTGTACCCACTGATCAAAATACATCTGATACATGTTCTTAGGTGTTCCTGTAGATTTCTCAAACTTAACTTAGACAAATGAGCTGTAGTGCCGAGGGCTAAAGTCAGGAGAAAAACCTGTATTCTGCCTTTCGTTACAACTGTGCGTATTGTCCTCTTGAGCCTCAGACCCATCTGCAGGATGGCTTCTTTCTCCAGGGTGAATAAACTGTGCTTCATATTTGTTTAAAATTCTGAAATCTTCTGCAGGCAGAACATGTTTCATATTTAGAGAGAAAATCTTCAGATGGGCTTCATCTTTCAGAAGTCTTTTGGATTAAGTACATTTAAAACATTGTGTCATAAACTGAAATGCAACAAACAGCTCTCAAAGGCTACTGGAGTTCAGTGAGAGGTTTGGGACGTGACCAGGAGTTATGTATTACATCAGGCGTTGTAATAGGTATCGTGACCCTTGTAAGTATTTTCACTTCCTCTGTAATGCCAAATCTAAGTGAAAGTGTACATGGGACCCAAATAATTACTATTATCTCCATATGATGGAGCAGCCTATTTGGTACGCATATTCAGATATGGATAATGCTGTCCCTATCTGAAAATAAACATAGTATGAGTTCGTGAAGGATAAACAGTGGAAGGAAGATAGTCTCCCAATAATAAAAGCTCCGAGTGCCTGTCAGGAAGGAGCATAGATACCTCATTCGCTTTGCTGAATTTTGATAGTTAAAGACCACCTTTAGCATTGTGTGCAGGGGTAGTTTTTGTTTTTATTTTGCCTGCTACCTTTGTGAAAGGAAATATTTAATAATTTTTTCCCATAAATGTTTACCCGTAGCTCTCCCGAATTAAGAATGTCTCACTCTGCAAGAATGTGAACTAAAAACCAAATAAAGCTTGTAGACTTCACAACACAGTCATTCGTGCCAATGCTCTGGCCTATGCTTAGTGATGACCCAGAGTCTGACAATTTATATCCATTTAGATTTTTAAAAACAGCAAACATGATTTCTTTTCTTTTTTTTTTCCCTCTTCTAAAACAGCAAGAAAGATGTTGCTGTCTTTGTCACTACCTCCTGATTGTAAAATGTTCAAATAGGTAGTAGTTTGCTTATTATGAAAAAATAAAGATTTATCTGTATGTAATTCTTGCAAGTATGAAGTGATAAACTGAAGGAAATGGTGTTTGCAAAAGTCTTGTTTACCAGCTGATCTGTCTCAGTCTGAGAAAAGGAAATGCTAAAGTTAATATGGTCATTTGAACACAATAATTTTTCACTCTATTTCAACAGTTGCAGATATCACTAGAGGTTTTTTTTTAAAATTTTTTTAATAAAATTGATTTATAAATAAGATAGAAAGTCAGTATAGCATCCACATTTGAAATTTTGGTAAGTTGAACAAATTCAGTGAACTATACAGAAGAAACATCGGAAGAAATATGAGTCAGAAGTATAGTGGCAGGCACTTGGACAGAAATTGAAATTGGAGTTTGAAAGCCTGGACTTCACTTTTGGAGACTGTGTTTTAAATATTCAGTGTTAGTGAACTAATTCTGCTAGGGGAAATTAGGTTATGTGTTCATGTGGTTTTGTAGTGTATAGCTGTAAGTGCACATTGGCACACTGAAAAGACTAAATGAACTTTAAAATACGCAAAAAAGTATGTGATATTGTTTCTAATGTTACATTGAATGCTATCGTTTATGTAAATATTTTGTGTAAAATTTATTCTTACAAGAGCAAGGACAAACACTTGAGGCAGGAGGGTAGTGATGGACACTCAACCAGGGGCAGAAGGCCCATTTGTTTTTCTCCTTCATCTTGGGTATGACTGAAGCTGTGATCTCTCGTTGAGGAAGTCCGTGATAAAATCATTCTCTCTCTCTCTCTCTCTCTCAAGTAGCTTAAAATTAGTCCGACTCCATGTTCATTTCCCCACCTCTCCTCACCCTGGTGAACTGTCTTGTCACCACTACATGCCAGGGTGCCCATTCAGTTGAGTGGAACAGCTGTTTGTGGTGCTGTCAGCAAATTGATGCTGAAGAAAAATAGAATCAGAATCATAGAATGATTTGGGTTGGAAGGGACCTTTAAAGGCCATCTAGTCCAACCCCCCTGCAATGAGCAGGGACATCTTCAACTCGATCAGGTTGGTTACTCAGGGCCCCATCCAACCTGACCTTGGTTGGATGTTTCCAGGGATGGGGCATCTACCATCTCTCTGGGCAACCTGTGCCAAGTGTTTTACCACCCTCATTGTGAAAAATGTTTTCCTTACATCTAGTCTGAATCCAGCTTCTTTTAGTTTAAAGCCATTACCCCTTGTCCTGTCGCAACAGGCCTTGCTAAAAAGTCCCTCCCCACCTTTCTTGTCGGCCCCTTTAGGCGCTGGCAGGCTGCTCTAAGGTCTCCCCGGAGCCTTCTCTTCTCCAGGCTGAACAACCCCAACTCTCTCAGCCTGTCCTCACAGCAGAGGTGCTCCAGCCCTCGGATCATCTCCGTGGCCTCCTCTGGACTCGCTCCAACAGGTCCATGTCTTTCCTGTGCTGAGGGCCCCAGAGATGGATGTAGTACTCTGGGTAAATAACTTTATTTTTGCGTCTGAGATTTGTTTGTTAAAGGCAGACCAGTTCCCTGATCTGATTTCTTGTGCTGCCTCAACCTGTTTTGCCATCACCGTTATGAGGGAGGAGAGAGGACAGTGTACTACAGCTTAGGAGTGGGGAATCAGTGGTGTAGGGCAGATATACCTTCATCTGGTATCTCCACTGAATAATTCCTGACATGAAACTGGTTTTGAGTTTGTCGATGCTAAATTTGTGGAATTTTTAGTTTATGGATGCTAAATGTTGATACCGCCTGACAAATAGTAATTTCAGTCTGGAGGTTTGGTATGGAGGTACATATGTGTGGATGTGTATATATGTCTATGTTCGCATATGGAAAGAATGTTTGGTTTAAAATTTTGCTGTTCTTGCAGAGCATGAAAAATACAGAATTTTATGATTTGAGGGAAAAGTCCTTCAGTGGGCATGATTTCAAGTCACAGTTAAGGAGACACACTACAGGAAACAAAAATGATCTTGAAATCTACAGAGCACTGAAATGCATGTCATGAGAAGCTGGACATTTTCCTAGCTGAATCTGGTCATTAAAAAGTTTAGTTTGTGGGGAAGTGTAGGTGGAGATGTTAATATTTCTTTCATTACTCAACTGGAAATTTGAAAACAACGTAAAAAGTTTCCTGTGTCCTTAGATTGCCTATGTTAAATTTCAGTCCAGAACCACTTTTAATATCACAAATCTTATACAAAGCAAGTTAAACATGGAAGGTGATTTTGTCTGTTTCTAGGCAGACCAAGTATTCTGACCCTGAGCATTGCAAATTCTGATTTCTGTTTTCTTTGAGCAGTTTTACTTAGATCAAATAAGATTTACTTACAGCCTTATGTGATCAGAGATAGTAGATGTCTTTATTTCTTTTCACACGGCATTCTTCTGCATCTTACCCATATACTGCAAACTGGCCTCGTCACAGATCGTTGTATTTTGATTTAATTATACAGAGGTGTTGGAAAGAACTTGGAAAGACAATGGAAAGGCATTCCTTGCCTTCTCCTGCTGGCATGGTTGTATCTCAGGAAAACTTCTGGGTGAAATCCGGTGAAGTTCAAAGCTTGTGTGAAAGTTTCTTACTGTACATTGAAGTGCTGCTGCAGTGCTGAAAGATAATATTCTTGCTTTCTGGGAGTGTCTCTTTGTGAGCAGCCATGATAAGATGCTAAGTCATTTTTGTGTGATGTGTAAATACATGGTACTTTTTCTATGCCTGTGTATGCTTCACATAAATTGTTTTTAAATCTCTGTTTACATGATGTAAGTTACATGAAAATTGGACCTGTAAGAGGTATTTCTGTAGTGGAACTGTCTCTTTAGCTGTATACCAACATACAAAGTAAGGACAACATGAAGCTTGTTGTGGTGAATTCTGGAGAAATTACTGATGCTCTGCTGGCAACACCCGGCTTTGTTGGCCACCTAGTAACCGTTCCTATATCATTTTTATAAACCACAATTTACCGTTTCGAATTTTTCCAGCTAGGTTTTACAGTTGTAAAACTGTGTGATGAGATACTTTAAATATATGCCAAATGATTTCTAGCAAATTGTGCAGTCTGATCCCCTTTTGCACAGTGAACAGGACAAATGAAATATAGTCTATTGATGCTGTAATTGTTTTCCAATTTAACGTTAGCCAAGTCAACCTGCAGGTAAGAAAACTAGAAAGGGTGTAAAATCCAGATGATCCATTCCCTCTTAGTCCATTTCACCCACTGTGATACTGAAATCGTGCAACCCGTTCCACAACTGCAAATACCCAAAGTCTGAACCACTTCATAACTCTTCACGCAGTGGTCAGGGTTAGGCAATCTTCTCTGGCAACTTTAATAAACTGAGTCAGTAGAATAAGATCATCAGTGTGATAATTATCATAATTTAACAGCTGTAAGAGTAGTTTCCATTTGTGTGTTTCTAAACCTGAATAAATAACACCTTGTAAGCATTGTTGAAGTAGACGAATTGTCTCTGTTGTTCTTCAGGTAGGCAAAAAAACGGGTGGAGAGGACAGTGCTTTACCCAAGTGTGTGTCCTTCCAGGCCAGCATCGGTACCCTCTATCCAGGTGTTGGAGTAGTTATTCTGAAGTGATAAGCTGTTCCTACAACCTCATTTTGGAATAACTGCAGACAGCGTTTCTCTCTGGCACCTGACAGCTGCTTGCTTTCTTACCAAGGTTTATAAGCACTGATGCTAGAGAAGTTAACCCGAGTCCCAAGACAAGTCTCTATTGATGCTTTAAGATTTCTGTTGCTCTGCTGCTGACTCGTGCATGTAAACCAGAAGTAACTTCTGTTCACTTCTGGATTCTTTTCCTACCCTACTCACCACATCTTTTATTAACCGGTGTATATTAGCTAGAAAACAATATTGCCCACGAGGAAAATGTAACTGACTTTGACAAACCATTCTTGGCCCTTCATCAACTGGATGTTTTTTGTATAGCTAGATTTACAAAAGTGATTTGTCTGAGCTCCTACCACTTAATAACAATTTAATAATAATTAAAAAGTATAATAGAAAATGTACAAAGAAAACACTGTTTATATAAGGGCTTTAATGCATTAACATCCCAGCTGTAGGATTAAAACTGGTGTCCACACTGTGGAATGAAAAAATGAGGAATACTGGGAATCTTTCATTGATACCTAATATTGAAATTAGGAGTCGGTATGCAGTGAAAAACGCATGTAGTATGGCAGATTGGGGAGAAAGGGGAAATAGATGGGCAAAGACAGAGTTACGAATTCAAATTAAACAACTGTAGGATGAAATGAAATGTTCTCTTGGTGTCTCATCCCAAATCAAATGATACCACTTTTGTTTGCCCGATAAGAATGTAAATTTTTATCTGTGCTGTAGACAAATAACTTTTTGGAGTATAAAAATTTAATTCTTAAAAAAACATTGAATATGCAGTATATGATTTTCAGCATTGATTTGGCTGGCAACTGGGAAAACGTTAGCCTTTCTAAAGAAAATCAGTTCTTCCTACTGCTTTGTTCTGCTCCCTTTCAATGCTTTCTCAATCTTCAAGCTTTTTCTTGGGCATCCTGTCTTGTATCAGGTCAAGCTAAGCTGGGAACGTACCCCTGAAGCAGAATGCTTTTTTTGTGCCTTTGCAATTACATATTTGGTTTAACCCTGTATGAAAAAAATATGTATTTTTATACATGTATATTTTTTACAACCAACTGTGCTTACAGAGATGTCTTTTGGTCAGAAAGGAAAGTTTGTGGTGAATTAGACTTCCATACAAATTTTTAAAAATCTAAAATCTAGTTCTATGTGTGGAACATTTTTATCATATTTTGTGAGACTGACATTAAAAGAACCTATTTAGGTAACTGGCTTAAAAAAGACCATTGAAATACAGTTCATGCCTGGAACTGGAATTAAAATCAGTGATAATGACACATCCAAGTGGGGTTAAGTACAGGTTGTAGTTACCACCTTTTCTCCAAGAAAATTCTCGTGAGCGTGTCTCCCCCTTTTCATTGGAAATGCACATGAACCACCTTGGAAATCCGTAGGTGCAGTTACACTGTAAAATCTAGCCCAGATCCTGCAGTTGCTGTTTCACACCTAGCAGCGGTCGAGGTAGGGTAAGGTAAGGCGAGGGAGGAGGTTGGAATAAGCCCCTTTGCTTAGCGAGGTTCAGGATCCTCCCTGGGCTTCTCTCCCGGCTGCCCCCAAATCCCCGGTCGCTTTCAGGCTGGCTGCTGTAATTTGAAAGTTACCTTGTTTTCCACTAGGTTTCTACTTTTCCTAAGCTTTAATAGGCTATTTTTAACAACGAGGAAGAGATGTAAGCACAGAAATTCACTTCTATGTTGTGTAAGTTCTGTAACTTAAGATTTGCATTCAAGAGAGGTTTTCTTACAGCTTTCCCTA
>NW_009625110.1:0-29531 GCF_000690535.1 Cariama cristata | reverse complement strand
TACTTAAAAAGAAGTTATATGTTCAAATATATTTCTACAGCTATTGTGAGAGAAAGAGAGGGCGGGAAAAAATATATGTATTGCGTTTCCATCTCTCACCGTTCAGCGTTGCTTCTACTTACAGGCATACTGGGTAATTATTCTTCAGTATGCTGGATAATTATGTTTTGTCAAAACAAAGCCTTGAAAATTAATGAATAGTTACTGCATTACAGTTGTGAAAAATATTTCTAGGAAAAATGGTTGGGAATTTTTCAAAGAAATAATCTTCTGTCAGATCATCTTGTAAAAAAAAAATGAAAACTTCTTATGAAAAGCTTGTACAAGCAATTGAAAAATTGTGAAATTGCTGAAATGCTGTTTTGAAACAATGCCATTTTCCTACTCTGAAACCACTTGTTTAGAAATTCCATCTCAATTATGATTTTTTAACTTAGTGGTTTTTTTTTTTAATTGGTAAAACAAAATGCTTAGATTGATCCAAGTGAGATTTGCTTACTATGTTTTCATTTCTTGTATTTTTGTCTTGTTGATACTTTCACACTTCTTGCCGTGGTGGAAGTTAGGAAACGTGTTTGCAAAATGGCTGGTCAGAAAGCACGTTTATTACAGATGTAGGCATTTCGTCTCCTATTCTTGAGAATATCGTTTGGAGGCTTTGTCCATTTTGCTTTAGCGTATTCCCATGTTTTCAATTTAAAAATGATAATTTAAAAAACTTATGATTCACCTTAAGAGTACGCAAGTAAAATACTGTCAGGTGATCCAAAATCAAGGATGTCTGATACTACCTGGCAGTGGAGATAACACCATGAACAGTGTGTCCCGTGACAACAGAAAATGCATGAAAATGTGGCCTGTGTTTGTGTAAAATATCATAATTTTTATGTGCTGGTGGCTCTGTGCATCTTACATCACACGTCCAGTAGGAAGGAACTCCCTTGAAGCAACCTTCAAACCTCCTTCTGATGGTTGCTGAGTGCTTTGTTGTGGGGATGGAGGAGCAGCCTAGCAGCCTGGTTTGAGACCCTTCGACGCAAAGAGATCCTACTTAGTGGCGAGCCTGAGAGGGAAAAATGCAACTGTTATGGTGCTTGCCAGTACTCTGAAAATACAAGTACTAGCCCTGTTGCCTGTGGTTAAGAAGGATAAGCAGCAGTGCCTGATACTTAAACGACTACGCCAAAGCTTTGATCTGGTTTTGTGACACTGGTGCTCCAGTGAGGATGAGGGCTTGTACCGTGTATCAGATGCTCTGCAGGCGTGTAGAAGAAGTCATCCCTGTCCTGATGTTTCCTCAGTGCAGTGTCTCCATTAGAGAAGGAATGTGTGACAGGAAAAAGAGGATGAGACAAGAAGTGTGACAGTACAGAATACTATCAACAGGAAACGGCATGTTTTAAAGTCAAAAGGTATCTTGTTATCTGGGCTATGATGTTTTATCTCCTGCTGGCCTGCAGTGGCTGACAGCTCAGGAAAATCCACATGTTTAGTTGTGCCTCTCCCTTCAAGTCTGTGCTGAATCACATCAGAGGCTGTAGCACCAGCGTGATGGTAGGAGAACAATGTGCTATTGTTGATAGTCTTTTGGATAAGACACAAACCCAGGATCTTAACCACAGAATATTAAATCACCTCTTTTGGCATGAATAGATAGGTTTACTAAGGGCCCTAATCCAGTTCTAATTTACGTGATTATCTTTTGTCTCTCTAAACTCTTCCTGTAGTTTTGATTAGATTTGGTCGTCTTCTTTTTCTTTCCCTTGGAATATAAATACTGAGAACAAACTATGCTGTACTGGTATTTGAACAGATTTTTACTTTCAGGGCTGTTTCCTTTTTATAGGGGAAGGGAAAATTAGAATCAAGTATACCATGCATGTAGTTTCTCAGTATTTGACCAGGGTTATTATATGAAATCCAATGTAATGACTGATTATGTCATTACAATAAAATAGTATTCCACATGCATGAGATATAAAATAAAAACTATCATCTGTACAGGGTAATTGTGATCAAGATGCTGTAGTAGGGATTTTTTTCTTTTATGACACTTCCCACTAGCACACATAATATTTGAAATTTCTGTTTGCATCTGAAGATAACTAAAGTGATGAAAGAAGTGAGAGAGTCTCTATGCATGTTTTAAGATTACCCAATTAAATGAAAAAAAAATCGTAATATGGCAGATTTAAGATTATTTTTTCTATACTGTGTGTTGTGTTGCAAGTTCTGATCCTGCTAAAAATGATTCTTTGAAATTATAGGAAATTGTAAGTGTGATGTTTATGAAATCACTTCAGTATTTGATCCTTGGTTGGTGTTCAGTTTAGATAGTTTTAAAAGAGAAACATGCAATTTGCGTGAATGACTGAATGAAATCAGGGTGGAGGAATGTTATTGGTGCTGCCCCCGTATTTTCTCTTCGTGCTGTACAGCATGAAATGAGGCTCATTGAAGTCAATGGAAAGATGTTCATTTAAGTGAGGTTTCGATAATGGCCCAAACTTACCACTTATTTTAAATAATTTATAAAGCTTTGCTTGATCTATAATAGAAAATGGGATTTCTCATTTTGAAAAGTTCAAATGGAAGCTTAAGAGGGTAGCAAAACTTTTATTTTTTATTTTCAAATTGGAAAACTACTTCCATTTGCAGTTCCCTTTCAGCAGCGCTTGTTGTGTCCATAATTTCTGATATTAAAAATTCATATATGTCTGGGGAAAGCGCTCCATCAGTAACGCTTGTAGGTCATCCATGGGGTTATACTAGTGCTGCCACAGACGGGCATTTGTTCCTCCTAATCTCTAACTACCAGAGATACGGAGAGCAGCAAGGTGTAAGAAAGGAAGCGGAAAAGAGGTAATACCAGAGAACATTTCCTCCAGATTTTTGTTTTCTTCACCTTCCATGTTTTCCTCCTGCTGTTGCTTCATCTCCTAATGGTCTCCAGTCGATTCACCTCTCGGTCACGTTCCTCTCGGCTCATACATTCCCTCCTGAAGTAGGGCGTGATGGTGACCAGCTGCCATGGGGTCAAAACTTGGGGAGCCAGAGAGACTCCTCTTTTATATTATAGCTGCACCCTAAACTATTTAGGTTTATTGCTTTCTTCTCCTATGCCCAGGAGTTTCTCCGACAAGCAGAGACTGTAGCACCACCACATTCTCCTCTGGCATCCCAAGCGAGAGGTTTTACCAAAGTATGTTGCTTCTTCCCTGTGGTCCTGCAGCGAATAACCACTCTGCTCGGAGCTGCAGCACCTTGGCGTAAGTTGGGTCCTTCACAGAGAGCGCTGTGGACTGTCCATCAATTTAGGGACAAATTTGGCAGGCCAAATCCACGATCGTAAGAGAGCAACCGTGCTTTTCTTGTACAGGTGCAGCACTGGGAGGAAGGGGGTTAAATGACAGGGTGTGCTTGGAGCAAGGTGAAGTGTTCAACAGCGGTCCTGTCCCACCAGTACTGGCTCTTCCAGTCTTGGCTGGAGGCCATGGTGGACTAGGGGGGGGATAGTCCTGAGGCTGCTCCTCTGAGGTTCTGGCCCCAGCCCGCTGATAGCTGCCTCCCTGGCCCAGTTTTTGCAATGGGAAATAGCACTGCTTGGTCCTCCTCTGTCACAGAGTGATGTAAGTTCAGCAGCTGCTGCAAAAGATTTTAAAATAAATGCGAAAGAAATTAAGATCTCAAGGGAAAAAAAAGCAGGAAAAAGATTAAAGTTTACATGTAAAATATTAAAAAAAAAACACCTGAAAATCAGACTTTCCCTCGCAGACCTGAATTTACATCTTTGCACTTGATGACATCGGTTGCACAGAAAACCCAGAATCTTAGAGCTTGCAGAATGAGTGAAAATAAAACAGGGAAATATTTTCCTTCTCCTCTTTCAGTTTTGCAAATCATGTATTTTTATGATTATAAATAGCTAAATCAACAAACTTTTACTGACTGGGGATGTTAAGCACACTTTCGTTGTTGACTTTCAGAACTATTTAAACTCCTGAGTGCTAAAAATTAGAATTCCCTTTGGAAAAGCTTGTAGCTTTCAGTGGACTGGGTTGGAGTCCCCAGTAAGAAGTAGTTAATAGGTAGACTGTGGTGACTCCAGGAAAACAAGATAATCAATTCCATCTGCTTTTCTGATTAATCACACTTAATATTGAAAGTCAGGGACATCATGAATTTGCACAGTAAGCATATATTTTGAAAAGGAGGATGACGTTTTGTTACCTCAGTTGCAGTCAATTATTCTGACACTTCTCTTTTCACCTCCCAGAGAAAAACCTGGGACAGCCCCCCTGCTCAGTAGCTCACCTCTGCTCCCCTGGCACCCCGTACCCCGGCTGCAAGGACACCACGCATCCTGATTTTTTTTAACCAGTTTTGCTTGTTCTTCTCAGAAAAGGAATAGTTAAAATGGATGAATAGAATGCTCTGTTTGGGACTGCAGTTTTCCAAAATAAAATATGTAAGTGAGGGAAAGGTTTCATTCAGTTTTGGCATCGCTTTGTTAAGTCAGTTTAAGCCAAGAAAGATTGTTATTCCACACTGTTTGCCGATAGTAGAAAGTTTACATATCGAACAGATTTTTTAATTTTTTTTTTTCTGGAAGGAAGAGAAAATCAGTACGAATTCAAGGGATGGCCCTCTTATTTGCTTTGCAGGAGAGATTGTTCTGTTAACAACTCATCAAGATAGAAAGGGCGAAAAAAAAAAAGATAAACAGGATTAACTGTTTACTTTAAGTGAGCCGAAGTCTGGTTGTTTTTTCCGAAGAAGAACACAATGTACTGTTGTATCTGGTTTCCAGAGTGGTGTTTATCATAATTCCTCCTGCGGTGGTTGGTAGAGTGCTGGGAAGGCTCTCCGCCCCCTCGCAGCTCCCTCCCTTTCCCTCTCCCATGGAGGCCTCCGGCCAGGACGGCGAGATGGAGCGAGCTGTCCTGTGTGATCTTTCCTGCCTGACATGAGCTGACATCGACCCAGAATAAAACAACAGGGGCCGTTTCCTAGAACTCTCGGTGGACTGCTGAGAACTGCTACCATCACTCTTGTAAACACGCGACGCGCACACACAAACACGCTCCCTCTCCCTCGTTTAGAAACACACCTAGGAAAGGCAGCCGCTAAAGCAGAATAAAGAAAAACAGCGTGAGTGAAAAACAGAAACGGAGGACCCTGCGAGAAAGAGTGGAAAATCGCCTTTCTGCTGGGGAAGGAGCCCCAACAAGATTTCACTTCTGCTTTTCTTCTTTGCTCTTTGTTCTGCCCTTTATTTTGATGAATATTATATTTTTCTGCTGGTTCGGTGGGATGATGTGGCATTCAAACAGCAGAATATGTTATTAAATACAGACACAGCTCTGTAAGAAATCCCGCAGTGTTATTATATTTCGTTTACCTGTCACATGCACTGGGGAAGCACATGTGCAATGCTATACTCCCAAGAATGTGTTTTAGGATGTTCTGTGCCTGCTGAAAAGGGCAGTTATTTTTTTTAATACTCACTTCATGTTGTTGGGTTTTGTTTTTTTTTTTTAATAAAATCTTTTAGGATGCCATTTACGGTCTGTGTGGTTCAGAAGTAAATCTGGTGAATCCACAAATAATATGGTCTTGAAAGTCAGGGGACCCCAGTACCACTGCTACAGTGTTCCTGCTTCATTCCAGATGCTGTAAAGCCCTCGCTGTGGGTTTTGCAGGGGGAGTTGAGAGTTCTCTAAGCCCTGTAGCGTGGAAGAAGTGGGTTGATGCTGCAAGGAAGCTCGCTCGCTCTATTTATACATGCATATATATATATATAGCCTCCTCCCCCAACTCAAATGGGATCTAGCACACAGAATAGGCTGCGGACTTGGCCTCCTAGATACAATCACATTATTCAGCTATTGCTTTCAGATAACCCTTTGAAGACAGGACTTTTACTCTGATTTTTACGTATAAGGACCTGAGGTGTGGAGGAAACCCAGCGCAGCAAAGATGATGTGAAATGTTGCCAGAACCAGCATCTGAACGCTAATTTTCTTGGAAAGGAGGGTGCTGAGCACCTTGCAAGAGAAGATCGCTTGGCAGCGCCTTGCCGACTGTTGGAATTCTTGGATGCCAAAACAATAATTACAACGTCTTGAGATTAAAAAAATAAACAAAGAACCCCTCCTCAGATTCATAGATAAGTACTTTAAATGACTGGGTGGTAATTACACGTTATATTTGGAACATGATTTTTCTATTGGAGATCATCCATAAGAAAGACTTGCAGTTTTCACTTGAGCCTGTAAGTTTCTTAAATGTATGTTTTTACTCTTGATTAGCAAATCATGACGTACAGGAAAATGGATTGTATAGTGAAATAACCAAGGGGTTGTATGGGGATTCCATGCTGAAGTAATGGTACACTGAGGAGTGTGTGCATCATTTTTTTTTTACCAACTACAATTAACAGCATAGTGAGTCCGAAACAAGCTGGGATGATCTGATATGCTTGCTTTTTTGCTACCACCCAAAATTGTTTTTATTTGCGTAACAAGGTGTATGGAATGGATCTTAGCAGAAGGACCATAAATGGCGCGCAGCGTAGCGTGGAGGTGCCTGGGGGATCTGGAGGGAGGAAGGCCTTACTGGTCTGTTGCACCTGAACCTCTACACAGATTTTTAGGCAGTACTTAGGAAATCATTTTTCTTTAACTTCCTGTGTCTTCTAAACCAACCATCACTATAAATTTTTATTTACGTAGCATAATTACTTCAGTTTTAAACTATTAATATAGAACGACTTCGGTATTCATTTATGAATCTGAGATAAGTGAAGCTATCAGATGATACTGAAAATATTTCTCAAATGCAACTCTGTAACTGTTTGAAATTATAGCTTAGGCTCCATATTGTGTTTGAGTGGATGTCAGGAATGTCTTTTTATGGTCTTAAATGTTTTGTTTACTTCTGAGTAAAATTCTGTGTACAAATAAAACACGCACATCAGCAGTTTAATTCGAAAGTGCACTTAGAGACAGTGTCAGACAGGGAGTTTAAGAAGTTCATTTGGTGCCGCATGAAAACTTCATAGAAGAAATGGTTTATGCTGAAATAATTGTCATGTGTGAAGCTGTGGTTGTCATTGCAGATATGAAAAGCTGTCTGGTTTTCGTGCCACACCCCTTCCCAAGAAGTTGTACGTAGTTCCTACCAGGCAGGTGGTGGTCCATATTTTGAGTGGGAACGTTCACAGTACTGTGGAGCTCCGTTCGCTACATGCACGTTCTGCGTTAAAAAGGTAGCCCTGCTGTTACGTTTGGCTCATTCAGGTCTCTTCCCACGCACAAAAGCTGCTTCCCACAGAAGTGCTGCTTCTTCAGGCCATAGGCAGAAAATAGTAGGTGGAAGGGTTAACCTGAATGAAGAACTGGAAAAAGCATTCAGGAGGTGGGATTCATGGAAGACCTTGTGGAAGTTGCATTTGATTTTCCAGTTTGTACTGAAGTAAGTGATTATTCAATGAAGTGAATAAAAAGAAGCAACAGTTGTTTTATAACCCCTCTCACTCTTTTTCATTTTTTTAGCATATGTATAAAGATGTAAGGAAAACCAAGGAAAATCCAAAACAATGGGCTTGTTACAGTTACTGTAGTGAGTTATTTGCAAAGTGTGTTACAGAAATGCTCTTTTATACACATGCTAAGGAGTGCCTGCAAAAAAAAAAGATTCCTTTCCTGAGACCACGGAGAGCTCTGGTACATATTCTCTACTTGGGATGCTGAGACAAGACTTGCTTATTTCCCTGGTGGTACTCCTGTCCCATGTGCAGGTTCCACCAGGACTTCTGCGAGGACAGCCTGTCTCTCGCTGGAGGGAACTGGAGTGTCTGCTGTTAACCGTGTGCCCTGCTCCCGCTCTGCCAGGTCCAGCACTCCAGAACTGCCTTCTCCTTTCTTTCTTCCTGGGTCCTTTCACAATTACCGAATTAAAACGTACGTGATCACAGATTCCACTTTTCAGTAATTTTAAACCTCCAGTTTTCAAAGCAAATGATTGCTGTTTTGGTCATCTCAGTGCTTCAAACCAGAGCACCAGCCTGGGTGCTAGAAACGTCTGTACTTGGAGGGAGTTATGATTCTTCTTTGAGCTTGACATTGCCCTTATAAACTGGAAACAGTGGTGCTTGTGTTTTCCTGTGTACCTCTGCAGCCTATGCAGAGAATGGGCTAGTCGTCATCTTCATTAATTTTTATTTGTGTCGTTCCATCCATAGTTACGCTCTGTAGAGCTTCACTCACTATTTAGTGGCAGCAAATGGCATGGATTTTAAGCAGAAAACTCTGAGTCTTGTGTCTCCCTAAAGAAGGCTGCAGAGGGTATGTACTTTTCAAAAGAGGACGTGGAGCAGTGTGTGATCTGGTGAATACGGCGCTTTTAATAGGAAAATCCTGCTAGCATTATGAAGGGGTGGGGGAGATGGATGGTTTCCCTGTGTGTTTAGGCCTCTGCCCTGAGCTTTGATTTTTCAGAGATAATATGGGTATGGTGAATGCAAGGAGTGCTTAAGGTAGGGATAAATTAAATCCCAGTAGGGTGGTGTCCTGGAGGTTACAATTTGAATCCGAGCCATATTAGCAGGAATTAATCAGCTCCACCTTGAGACTTGACCAGACAAGTTGCTGAATTGGAGTTGTGTAGGTAGTGTTGTGCCTCTGGTGATTAAGGGAGAGGGGGGTTTGTTTATGTGTGTTTATGTACGTGTGCTTTGTGCCTCTGCTAGGACCGCACCTCAAAGAGATAAGAAGTCCTTCTGAGAAACAAAGCAGCAGCAGCAGCAGCTGTCTCTTGGATGGTTAAGATAAAGAATGAGCAACTATCAGAGCTAATGCAATTCAATTAGTTTTCAGGCATTTCCCCACTCCCCCCTTTCCCTCCCTTGCAAAGAAAGAGTAACTCATGAGGTCCGGGCTGAGCCCTGCAAAGGTGGTGGCATTTGCCTGGCTGTCTTGCTCCTCATGCTGTACTGCCCAGCTTAGCTAGGCGTGGAGGAGAGCCGCTGTGGGCCACATGGTTGTCCTCCTGCCCAAGGGTAAAGCAATTATTTGTTAGTTAAGATCCCTTCGTGACAAATTTCTGCTGCTTGTTTTCACAAGACTCAGTAAAGGCAATCCCTGTGTCATCAGTCAGTTCTGACCTCCGTGAGCTCTCATCTCCTCCGCAGGCAGATCTTTTTTTTCTTATTTTTTTCCCACTAGCCACTGAGGAGGCTGGAGGTGACCAAAGCTGAAGAAGGTTTTTTTCGTCCTTACCTCTCCAGAAAGTCAGCTGCCTGATACAAGGCAGCAGTATGGAGAAATATGATTTTTCATCCATAAAAAAGTCATAGTAAAAGAAGGCTTTACCCTTTACCCATGAGGAGTGACTAACTAGGAGAAGGGTATGGCAGAGTAATCCTGTAATCCTCTCCAGATTTCTACTGGGAGACATTTTGTCCTAAAGATCAGCACAGTCATAGAAATAATGCAGAGTAATCAGTCTCATCTTCCCCCAGCCCCCATCCTTGCTCCTGGCTATTAGCAAATTAACAAAATCTTCCCAAGCTTTTGCATGAGACTTACTGTGTCATTACTCTTAAAAAAAAAAAAAAAGGCTCATCTCTGCCTCACTTCTTACCATTCCTTATCTTCTCCCCCTTTGTTATTACCAATGAGTCATACTTCACCTTTTCCTTAGTCTGCATCTCCCACATTGGCTCCTCTGCCACCCCTCGCCCCTGGAGTGAATTCTCTGCTCCTTTGCATGCAGAATTTCAGTTTCCAAAACCATGTTTTAAACTCAGGTCTTACGCAGGGTTGCATCCTGTTGTCCCAAAAATAAAGATGGCCCTTATTTCCTCCCTACAGGAGCACCCCTGATAAAAATGGAGATATTGCCTTTTTTTTTTTTTAACGGTTCATTACTGTGCATACTCACAAGGCATTGGTAAAGGTATGTTTAAGCTGATTAACTGAATCAGTACAAATGCCACATTTTGTGGGAAAAAAAGTATTTGTGATAGATGTACACAAAACATAAATGCAGAGTTCCTGGGGGCAGATACTCATTTTGGATTTGCAGCTTGTCTCATAATTTAGATGTGGGTTTTTATCCTGGTAGTGAGCTTCAAAGCGGGGAAAAATCATGGGACAAACTGTTGCTTTACTCACAGTTAGACTTACTGGTAAAACTTAATTTGCAAGGACATTTGCAGCAATATGAGAGCAAGACTAACATGGGAAAATAATACAACTGCACTTTTCTGGGAATAAAGTGAAATCAAGGGAAAAAGAAACAATGCTGGTGAGGCATTTAAGGCCATGAATCAACAGCCTCTGAAAGCAGCTGAACTACTGTTAGTGATGCTGACAGTGTGTGCAAAATCTTTAAGAGCAGAACCGGTTTCAGAGAACATGAGAATAGTTCTCCAGATGCATCGCTGAGTCTGTTGTGGGATTCAGGTGATTTCATGATAGTCATTAAGTAGGAAAATCAGTTGTCACTCATCATTAAATACCTGTAGCGTTATCTACTAAATTAGCGTGAGATAGATCAAATGATGTTGAGAATATTTCAAGTTTTTGTCGTCATTCATTCATACGGCTTTAAAAGTGTGCTGAAGCAGGGAACATGTGTTTGTGAAGTTCTCTTCATAGCGTTAGTTTGGGATATTCCTCATCTTTTAGTCTGAAACGGGGCATCTGAAGGTTATTTGTGAAATTCTGTCCTCCAAGTGAGTGACTATATACAATTAATTTCAAATACGTGTTGCAGAGAAATCGTGACTACTTTTTGCATACTGTTAGAGCAAGTGTAGTAGAGTGGATATCTGCTCACGTGTACGGTCCTAATAGGGCAAAAGTACCTGGAGTCTGATGCAATAGGTTCTGCTGCTCCGTGTTTCTTCAAGATGCTGATAATTATGAATGCATAACTACTGTGAATGGGAACATTCGTTTTATAAGCCTCAAGTTACACAGTTCTTCCTGTACTTCTGTGTATCGGCCTCGGTCATAAGATGACCATTCTCCCATCATATGACCTGGGATTTTGTGCTGCATACACTAGACAGCTGGAGTGGGAGCTTCAGTCTCCTAATCCTGCCTGGAAAATACATCCTTGTCTAGTAGTACTCCATGCACCCAGGAGTTTACTTCGACAGAGTTCATTTCCAAGGAGCTGATATGATGATGATTTGACTACTGTATTTTTTTGGTCTGATCCGTTTCCTATCCTAGCCGTTTATGCTGCCACCACAAAGGGATGGAAATATGCGGCCAGGGATGTGGGAGTTGAGATTCCCATGTCTGACAGCAGCCATCTCTTTGCTTGGCTTAAAAGGACTGGGAAAATGCTCTTTTAGTGACCAGTGTCTTCTGCACCAGCCAAGCTAATTTTATTTGGGCAATTAGCATGAGCCTGGTGCCAGCTAGTCTGAGACTTGCTTGCATTCGGTTATGGCTCACTAAAGATAGGAGAAATTCCATTGATCAGCTGAGAGGCTGCTGAACTGATCAGCTCTGAGACACCAACTCAGTTGACCCTTGCTTGCTCCAAGATATAGAGGCCCAATTTCTCACAATTAACAGTCACTGAATGTTTTGTTAACGTAGGCAAAACTGTTTGCTTTTTTTTTCCTGTTCCCCTCAGTCTGATTTTCAGAAATGTCCAGAGCATATTAGCTCTGTTTTTCCAAACAAAACAATAGCATGAGGAGCTTCAGTCAAATCAGTTAAAACTAGGAGAGTTCTTAAGTGATTGCAAGGTCCTGACATGGAAAGTGGCAGACAACCATAGTTTTTCTGCTTCTGGGCTGTCATGTTCATAGCACATCAGTCTTTGTTCTGTTGAGTTGGAGATAATCTTGTGGTATGACTCCAGAAAGCATCTCATGGATTGTTTTACACAGAAAATGAAAAGAGTGATAGGGCTGTTGAAGACACAGGTTTGTATTGTTAGGACGGTCATCCGCTTTCTAGGCTGGGAACACCACTCATCCCAGAGATGAGGGTATGTATCCTTCCAGCCCACGCATCACAACAGTGTTTGGTTTCCTCCTATTTGTCGTTGCTCTGGGTAGAAGTAGTGTTTCACGGCTCTAAAGGACTTCTTAACCTCGGCAGGCCATGGAGGAATTGTACCTAAGCTTTCTCTGCCTGGTGAAGACTCTGGGGGGGGGGCCCTTGCAGCTAAAGATATGGGGAAAATATGGGAACCTTCATTTGTGTTCAGTCCTACTGCTCCCTGCTCCTCAAAACGAACACCAGAATCTGAAAAATGAGGACTCTCAGCTGGTGCATGCACAGCTGCTGATGTCTGAAAGGCTTTGGGGTTGTATCCTGTGTCGAACAGAGCCCACTGAAGGGTGTAAGCCAAAGTAAGCTCATAATGAACAAGGGAACTGTGATTAATGGTCTTCCATGCGCCTAAGCTTCCCTGCAAAGACAATACGCAGATTTCTTCCAGAGAAATTTAGGAACTCATTTAATTTAAAATGTATTTTATAAAGATATAGTGACTACTGTGGAATGCTTTGAGGATGCATACATGTTATACGATGTGCTCCAAAAGCAGTTGGAGTCGGCTTGCTGTGAACAATGGAGTTGCTCTGGAGAAGGTAGCTTTGGCAGGTACCTTTGAAATGAACTGAATTCTGCTGCCCAGTGCACCTCTGAGTTTTATTTAGAAATAAAGATGCGTGTGCTACCCCCAAAGGTAGTTTTTGTCTCCCTTTGAAAAGTTTCCATGCTTAACTGTCTCTTTCTGGGGCAATTAAACCAATCTTGTAGACAGCAGCCTTTTCTACCAGCACTGCATGACTCCTGCTATCGTGGCTGCTCATCTCAGGTGCAGAATCTTGTGAAATGCATTTTTGGCTATCACCGATGATGTATGACATCCACTGATTTTGCCTTATCTGCTATGACGGTAATACCTTCTTGAAATGCTGGCAAGTTGGTTAAGCAATACTTCCCAGGCCTACAGCTCCTACTTCCACAGATTACTTTAATCAAATTGTTTGTTTAGCAGGTTCTTTAATTACCTCCTTAAAATAGTTCCTCTGGGCTTCTTCATACCCAATATTGAATATACTGATCTGCAGTTTCATGGGTTTGGGTTTTTTAAAAAGAAAAATTGACATTTCACCCTTCTTTGCATCCTCAGGACTCTTAAAAAAGTTACGGAAAACGTATTGCTTTTTTTGCAAGTTTCAGTGTTGGTGATTATTACTTGTGAAATGCATTGCTTTGTTTAGTTCTAAGCAGAATTTTTATATTTATACACACACACACATATATGTTTGCATCATTGCTCTGTCTGCATTGCAGAATTCACCTCAAGTAAGGCAAAAAATCGACCTTTCTTCATAAGTACACAAACCACATAGTGCAGAGCAGTTAATTTATCTAATCCCCAGTGCAAGCCCTTTATGCTTTTTTTCTTTTTTTTTTTTTGTTTTTATTTCGTGGCCCTATTGCCTCCTGAAAATGAGAAAAACCTTTAATGGTGTTGGTTTTGTTTATTGATACATTATTCGGTAGGAATTCTCCAGATATTGTAGAGGATAAGCCCTGTCCTGAAGCTTGTAATAGAATTTTCAGAAATTTGCTAACTAGTTTGTTATGAACAGAAGCTGGTGAGTAACGGAGGAATGTTTTGCAGGTTATGCCTCCTTGTCCAGGATGCCTACGGTATGTTCAGTGAAGTGCAGTTGCAGCCCCTGAGTTCTGCAGATGCCATTGAGCAGTATTGCAGGAGGTGGGAAGGAAAATTCTGCTGCTTAGCTGGAATGAAAATTTTGCAAAGAACTACAAGAGGAAGGTGAGAACAATTCACGGGAGAATGTATTGCATGCTGCGGCAGGCAGAAGTGATCTGCCTTTTTATTTATTTCTGTGATCAGTTTTCTGTGAAACAACTGAATCTGGCTTTGTTCAATTAAATGTCCTCAGTGCCACTTTAGAGGCATCCAGTAGTACTTCAGCCAACCATACTCCAAAAGGAGCATAAATAAGCTAACACACAAATACACACTTCGCAGAGAAAGGAATAGAGAAGAATTACCGTATCCAATATTTCACAAAATGTGAGTGTTTTCTTCCTCTTTAGTAGATTCAGAGACTTAAAACATTAGTCCACCTCCCTTTCATTGCAGAACTGTTTACTACAGTATGTTTTTCTACAGTGCTGCCCAGTATGGGTTGAAGTTTCAAGCACAGACTTTCCCTTAGTATATGAGAGCTTAATTCAGTAAAGTCTATATGGTTTTGGAAGCACAGTATCAGTTTCTTTTAAAAAAAAAAAAAATCTTGCAAATTGTAAAGCCATTCTTATTTTGGAATAAGAAGATCCACAGGTTTATAGAAAAATCCCTCCAGATAAGTAACAAATTGACTTATGGTACCTCTCAGATACTGATTTTTCTGTGTTTCCTTTTTCATTCTTTGAATAAAATAAAGTATCTTTAATCAAGAAAAAAAAATAGATCAAGTATCTTACGGAGATTCTTTCTAAGGAAAGTGATACAGTGTTCACATGGGGAGCTATATAAATATAATTAGATTGGTTCAATTCTCAACATAATGTATTCATACAAACAGCCGATCTAGATAAGCCTTTGCTATTAGAATGGCTATGATATTTCTGCTGACACTTTTTTTTCCTGTTGAAAAATGCTGTTTCATCAAAATCAGAATGTTTCATGGAAACATTATCTATTTTGGAGACAATTTTGTTGGGAAGATTTTTTCAGGTCTAGAGGGAGTGAATATTCTCTCTCTCATTCTTACTTCATGAAAACTTTCAGAAAGTCTCATTTTTGTTTCATATTGGAACAAAAACAAATTTCAAAGCCTTGAAATGTTTAGCAAAATGGAACTGTTGTTTTCCAGCTAGCCCTATCCAGTATGCTTTTCTTTTTATGTAATTGCAGTGTTAATTTTCAGATCCTTTGGATTTCGAGCCTACTTGCATTTTTATGGATCTTTAATAACAAACACGTCTTCTTATTTAATTATTTTGTTGGCTTTTTTGTCAAGTTACATTTTTTCCAAACAAATTAAATAATGGCTTTGGAATTCTGGATACAAATGAAGTTTTACAACTGGCTGCTGATGTTTCCAGTACTCTGCCTAGCTAATAAGAGACAGACTTTTTCTAATGTAAATTCTGTTTCAAAGCAGCAGTAACTTACTTCTGGCTATTCTGAGGACGATGAGAAGACACACTGCTGAAAATGCTGGTGGCTCAGCTGGAACTGTGCTGGTGGTAACCCTGCTAGGAAACATGAAAAGAAAAAGGCTGGTGTAGCTTCGGGGACAGTGCAGTGGTTAAAACGTGATTTCATTGTACAAGACGGGAGGGTGGGGGAATTGTTCAGAGATTTATTTTTTTCTTAATTGTTTTAGCCTAAGTTCTGCTTTATAACTTCTTATTACTTTTAAGTGTTGGGACATGTTTTGTGTCATT
This sequence comes from Cariama cristata, assembly GCF_000690535.1. Classification (NCBI taxonomy): domain Eukaryota; kingdom Metazoa; phylum Chordata; class Aves; order Cariamiformes; family Cariamidae; genus Cariama; species Cariama cristata. The sequence goes on along the minus strand of NW_009625110.1, from coordinate 14,055 downwards.
CTAGGTGTGATGGAAACCACAGTAAAGCCATAGCTGAAATGCATATAAGGAAGTACTTATTCACACAGAGCATAATTAGACTGTAGAACTCATTGCCACTGGATAAATGGATTTCCAAAGCCAGTGGCATATCCGAGCACATGATGGGATATGCCTGTGAGTGCCCAACCTTGGCTGGCAGCACATGAGTGAATAAGAACTATGTGGTCTGCCCTGCAAGAAAGACTACTGCCTTTTTTTTTTTTTTTTGAGAACACCAGTTACTTTTTGAAGGAGATGGCTTTTAAACTGTTTGTTTCCTGGAGTCTGACAGTGGCTTTTAAAATGGATAAAAGGGACTAAAATGTAGGAAATAGGAGGGAAAAGTCATGACTTTTCTTTTTGTGCCTTTGAAGCACATGATCTGGAGAAAGCCAGGAATGGCTAATAAGATCCCATATGTGCATGTTGTCCCACAGTCACATGGATTGTAATCTCTCTTATAGAGACAGAGTGCTGCCTCAGTCCCTCCGTGAGGCAGAGATTTTCCTTTAACAAATCCAAGAGGTTCTCAAGCTTTTTGCATCAATGGACCACTGTTACCGCTCAAAAATTTTTCCAGGCCATCATCCATCCTCATCAACAAGTATTTGATTTAAAGTACATCATTCCAGTGAATACAATTTTTAAATCGCTGTTGTAAGCTGAAGTTGCATTTCAAGGACTGAAAACCTATAATAAAGGCTATTTTAAATCCAGGCAAAAACCTGGCTGTAAACCTGACTTGATCTTTGGAATGGACCTGTACTGTAAGATGTACTAAAGAAACTAAACCCATTTCTTCTCCCGCTAAGAAAACACTTGTGTTCCAAAAGAAAAGTGGGATAAGAACTTACACAGCCATGTCCTGTCTTGACCAAGATCAATCAATCCTGTGAAAAATTAGAGAAACACTGAGAAACACTGTTAATGTTGAATATTGTTTTTGAATACCTATATGCTTTAACAGGTACTAGGGTCTTGTGCTAGGTCATTTGAAGGTTTTTCATTGATTTGGGTGGTTTTCAGAACAAGTCCCATACCCCACATAAAACGTATGCCCCAAAAACATCCCTGCAAGAAATCCTTCCCTTTGTAGTCCAGTAGAAGTGGTGTTTCCCTTTGCAGTCCAGTTTCTGGCAATCCTGTAAGGCAGACGGGCATGGCTGAGTCACGGCAAAGCTGCCATGGCTTGTTTGGTGTCTGGCAATTCTTCTAGTCTGTTCATGAGGCTGTTGAATAAGGTAGGAACCAGTATTGTAGCAGCTGAATTAACAGCACATGTCGGTTCAGTATCTGTTTTTTGACACCTTCTCTCTTCACCCTCTCATTCATACTTGTCTCCTAGCCTTTTCTGTAACTGTTCCCTGAACCACACGCTCTGTATCAGCAAAAAAGAAAGGGTGATTTAAAGAGAGAAGGCTGAAAAATGTTCATTGATCTGCCACTGGTGGTGTTGACTCCTTAGAGGTGTATGTTCTGTCTCTCGCCCTCGCACTACCTCATGCGTCAGCCTTATAAATGCAGCCCCTTGAGAAGGAGGAAGTGAGGTTTTGATGGTGTACTGCTAGAGGAAGGAATTTTGGTTAAGAATCTCTATGCAGTGCTACTAACATGTAACCCCCCTATTTTAATAGATCCCAGGCATGTTTCAGGTATGTCTGGTATAACCAGTAACTTAAATGGATGCAGTTAGATGCAGGGGCTGAGCACTCACTAAAATGCCTCAGGAGTAAATAACCTATAAATTGTCATAGTCTGCTGCTTCCTACCACAGATTAATTTCAATGAGCTGGGATAAACTTTCTGGTTAGGTATCTGTCTTTATCGGCAGAAATAATTAATTTTATGTTTTTAGCCCTGACTGGAGTTCCACACAATAATAATCTGGATTTTGACAATTTGGGCCTTTTCACCTGAGTTGCCAAGCACTGAGTTGTTTTACTGCTGAGTATAGCAGACCTGCCTGCTTCTTCTCTTTATGCTTGCTTATAAGGTAGAAATATGAAGTTTCTATTCAGCAGAACAGAAAGGTGACACCAATTTAAAAATGGAGGGAGGAGGAAGAAATGCTTTAACTTAATACCTATTTAACACACAGTCCCAGTATGAATTTTATACCTAAATTGAAAAAATGCTTAACAAGTGTCAAAAGAAGATGCAACTGTTGCATGGATAGTGGTAAAATCCACACATGTTAGATAGGGTAAAACACTTTGAAGGATACATCAACTAATAAGCTTTGGCAGTGGACCCAACCTTTAATTCATGGCAGGTTGTACTATCCGTTGCATTTTCCTCTAAAGTAAGTGGACTCTGAATATTGAGTCCATCAACCAGTGTTATGTTTCTCTGAGAAACTTCTGTGTTTTCAACTAAAGCTGGCATCTGTTGTTTATAATTTTAAACTTTCAAATGTTAGGCACTGAAATCTGAAATCTCCCTGTATTTCACTGAAATGTGAAGTCTCCCAGGCACTATTGGGCCTGAGGGTTTTCTTTCTCTCTCCTTTTTTTTTTTTTTTTTTAATTATTCAAGTCCCTTACTTCTCTGGCCTCTCTCTCTCCCCCTTTTCCTCTACTCTTCACTGTATACTTTCTCTTCTTTTTGCTTTACACTCAGAAGAGAGGACCACCGCTAAGTGCTATACAAGAAAGTGTTTCAACGGCCAGACGTTGACAGGAAATGTAATAGTAAGAACTCTCCGCCGAGCAAGGAAGTTGTAACTTCCTTCCTTTGGTTTTCCCTCCTCCAAAAAGACTGCCATCTAAAAGAGCCACCCATGTCTCTGAGGTTTTGAGGTCCTGAAACACTTTGATAATTGCTGTGGTTAAAAGTTGAGTTCCATTTAAAGCATGATTTCAGTAATCACATTGAATTTTTGAATATTTGCATTACTTTTTTATTATTTTTGATGACTGCTTATGTATCAGAAATTAACTTTTTTTCCTGGGTTTTCTTCTCTTTAACAAGCATGGACTGCTGCTTGTATCTTCAGTGCTTCTATCATGAATCTGTTTAGTAACCAGCATTGGAGAATAACATAGGCATATCCATATTGAATCAAAAGTACTTTTATATTATCATTTCAGTGTTTTGATGTAGTATGTGTAGTTTCTAATGTACTATAGAAAACTGAGTTATTAAAATATGTAAAGAAATTATTCAACAAAATAATTTCATATGTCTGAAGAAAACTTAGGGGAAAAAAGCCAGCAACCTTTCCTCCCTGTTTGTATTTTGACTGAGATGCTGGTTTAGTAGGCTCAGATTTTTACTTTATGATTTTGTTGCTTTTATTATTCAAGTCTGAGAAAATATGGTGTTGCATAGCTTGTGCACTGCAAGATCTTAATAGGTTGAATAAAGGGAGAGCTGGCCTATATTGGTTTGCTTGTCTTTTGATAGTTGAAGCTTATGCAGTCTAGGTGATTATTATGGAATTTCTTTTTAGTTTTAAGCAAGGAGATGTTTCACAGAGGGCTAGGAATTGCTTTATTTTTTAGTTCTTAATAATTGAGACTGATACTGCCAAAAGAAAACTGTTTCGTTTTAGACTAAAACTGGGAGAGCAGGAGAGGAGGAAACAGAGAAGTACCAAGTCTTGAGTCCCCAGTGCAAAACTGTGAAAGACATTGGAGGAGAATCCTAGCATCTTTCTTCCTGTCCCCTAGTGTAAACCTTAGGTAGTCTTTCTTCTTTTCCTAGTTGTGGACATTGTTTTCCTTCTACTTTCTTTGACATTGCTGATATTTTCTCCCTGTAGTAATTTTCCCCTGAACTTGTCATATGATTATTAAAATGGAAAAATCCCCAAAACTATAAGCTGTAATGTTAAAAGTTGAATTGGGCATGTCACACACAAAGTTCTTGGACCAGAACTGTAGACGAAACTTCATGCTTGTGAGACAAATGAACAAAATCTTCTTATAAAGTTATTAAATAAGTTGTCACATCAGAGTCGGTGACGTACAGTTTTGAAAATCACAATTTGAAGTTATTTGACTTTTGTAGTATAGGTTGTAGTATGAAATGAATGAAATTACCACAGGATCAGAGTAGATGTGCTGATACTGTAGATGCTGGTTTATGTCTTCACTGAGTGTCTAAATATAATTACAACAGCTTTTCTCTTTATTCGTATGTTTTTGTCGAAAATTATAGAGCAAACATGTGTATATGTGTGTGCACATCTGAATGTATGCCATCTGACTTTGCAATGATGGGCAGAACAAGCCAGGAAGGTTAGGAGCAGAAGGGGACTTCTGTCCCCTGCTGAGCTGTGAAACCGAGAAGGAAGGTGGTTTGGTGAGCAAATGAAAGTAACTTCTTCTGTACAGGGCAGCACAGTCATCATCCATGGCAAGAATTGTGAGGAGGGAAAAGTAAATGCTATTTTAGTAGTATCACTTGCTATCTTCCAGTAATTTTTCTATAGAGTAGTTTAAGACGATTTGTTAAATAGGTCAGGGTTAATTTCTCCACGTGTTGCACGTATATTTTGCATTTTCTCAGCCATGTATTTAGCCTGTTTAACAATATTAATCTTTAAAATTCTCTGACAGCTGTCTGGGTACACAGCAGGCAGTTTCCATTTATGGATACCAAAGTTCAGCAAGGAAAGTTTAAGTCGAGAGGGATGCCTTTTGAGCACATTGGATGATCAAAATAATTAAGGACACTAAAAGAAATTCATTTGCACATTACAAGTATATACACACTCATATATAAAAGTATCATTATATATAAGTGAAGCTTGAAGATGTGGGTTTACAGAAGAGTACCTGTATGTAGAGGACTGCCTGTTGTAAGTCCGTACTACTATGGAAGTTTATACTATAACACTCCATTGGAGTTACTGGTGGTCTTACTGTGTTGGTGATAAACAGTGGACATCTACATACTTAGTATGGGACAAACAGATTTTTCCAAATGTAGCTTTCAGTCTGACATGGAAAATAGGGGAGTTGAGTCTGTCATTTAGAATCTAATAGATGGTTTCTGTCCTTCTCCTAGTATGGATTCAGTCGTCTTTTCTTTTTTCAAAGAACAGTTATAGAAAATTACAATGGAGTCCTTGTCTCTGAAGTAAAAAAAAAAGTTACTCAAAATACTTTACATGTTCTTTTTTTTATCCTTGAGCCTGTTTCTTCCGACTTCTTACTCTACCTTTCCTTTTTTAGAAGTCTGTCCTTTTGTGATCAAAATTATTGTAGTTGTTTTTTTTAAGTGGCTAGCAATTACACTCACAGAGCAAAATTTTAAAGTTTTTACTTTTTCTTCTGTAGGCAGAGAGGCTCTTTGTGCATGTAGGCGCTTACCATGTCCCTTCACTGTAGCACCGAGCCAGCTGTTCATCTCTTGTCCCGACTCTGTCACTGAAGAAGGATACACATATTGGATAAAATACACCCATTGTTCAAGTCAGATTGAAGTGGGATTTGAGTGTTGCTTGGCCAATAAAGATAATTAATTTTATTCTTTCCGTGAGGATAGTGATTTCCTGCAGAGGAGGACCCAATGTATTGTTATTTCTCCACTGTCATTGCCCTCACCTCATTCCCCCTTCTGCCAAGTCACAGTCCGTAAGCGTTAAAGAGAGAGTTCACTTTCTTGGAGGCGTATAAATGGGTGGAGCAAGAGGGGAGCTCCTGACCAGGAACACTGACTGATACAGTGACAGCTCCGGGAGAGAACATCCACTTTGGTAGACAAGGATCCCGGCAGGATGTGGTCTGGAACTTGCAAATCCTTTGGGTGGCAGATGTCCCTGCCCTTTGCCTGACTGGTGTCAGAGAAAAGGATGGGGCCAAGGTATTCAGGAGACACTCTCCACACAACGCTGCTCCTCGGCCTGTTTGTAAACTAGTACTGTCATTTACTAATAATTAAGTGCTCCTAGTTGAAGCAGCAGATGACCTTCTCCAAAAGGACACAAGTAATAGAAGAAAATGTACCATATGTCTTAGATATCCTGAAATAGGGTAGCAACCTGGGCAGGAGCTAAAGAAGAAAGGGCAACTTTGTGTCCCTTGTGCAACTTAAAAATACAGATGAGGGATCAATGTAAGGTCTGTGTGGAGATGTGATTGTATCTGCAGTACAACAACGTACCTTAATTGCTCTAAGGTGATAAATATGCAATCTCTGTGCACACACACACAGAGTTTGTGGTACGTTCATATCTGTGCTCTGCCCTTGCCCTCGTGCTGTGCGTCACGTGAGGAAGGCCACTTGTGTAACTGCCTGAGTTGTACAGGAGGCTGTGCTCTCTTTTTTGTAACTCTGCTTTTTCATGTCCCAGTTAGCAAGACCAGTTTGTCCCTCTGGGCATTGGCCCTCCTGGGACTGTAGAGAGGATATCATTCTGTACGATGCAAGACAGAAAATCTCATCCCAATCAAGGATTCCAGAAGTGGTCAACTTGCTGTAAAGTCTCTTTAATACCTAAGAAGTGTTGCTTTATATGTTGTAATGTTCTCACTGTTAGAAACAAAACACAAAACAACAAAAAAAAAAACCCAGCCCCTGAGCTCAGTCTTCTCCTTTTACAGACTTGGCGATGATGCCATGTAAGTCAGGAAGTTCATTTCTGTACAAGAGCAGCACATTTGTGTTTCTGGTCTGTTCATTAGTGTGGAGAACATGACTACAGGTAGCAACATCATCTTAATCTGCCAGCTTGTTGCTTGAATTGTGAACCACAAGCTTTATTCCACAAGATCCGGTCTGAGATTTACTTCAATAAAACTTCTTACAGTGCTGGTCCAAAGGCACTGCTATTGACACTGAATCACAGATGATACCTGGCACTCTATGAAAAAACACAGGAAGAAGTTCAGTGCCTATAGGCACCCAAAGCGCTTAAGGATCTGGAGAAGGACTAGGGAAATACAGAAATAAATAAGCTTAAGCAAAAGTGAGCTAAAAGCAGGACTTTGAAAGGAAGTTTTCCATGATCCCTTGAAGAGAAGCAGCATACTGCAATGTGCTTCAGCCCTGTATCAGAGTATGCCGTTTCCTTCTGAACAGTTGAGTTTAGAAGCTAACACTACTTCTAGCGAGTTTTGGACTTCATTTTTCAGAGCTGTTTCAGAAATAGTGGCTTTCTTAATCGGAAGAACAGACAACTTGTTCTTGGAGGCAGTGTGGGGTTAAAATCCAGATCTGTGCTGCGACTGCACAGAACAGAGAACTAGGACAAGAGAACCGGGAGCTTTAACTCAATAATGCATGCCTCTTCGAGTTGGTTATCTGTAGCTATTTCCCCTCCCTCAGCTGTTTTCTTGGCCTCTCCCTCGGATGTTCCTGCCTCTCCAGCAAGGATGCCGTATCGACTGACAAGGCAGCCACTGAACTACTGCAGATTACAGCTTTGCTTGCTAAAGCTGAAGAGTCTGCAACATTTTACCTTAATATGCTGGGCTGTTAATTTTATGTTTGTTTCTAAATTAAAAGTGGGAAACCTGCAAAATAAATAAATACAAATCATAACTAAATGAGCAGCTGTGTAGGAAGGAGACCGTCCTCTGCACATGTACTTAAGATAACAAAATCTTGCCTGTTTCTCTATATCTGGTAATTGCTCACTTTCCTGAAAGCGGTTACAATCAGCTGTTAGAGAAAAGCAAGAAATTAAAATGTTAGAAGCAAAAACTTTTTTTTTTTTGATCTATCAGTTTAAAATAATTAAAAGAAGTTTTTTAAAAGACTTTTAAAAGAACTTTTTTAAAAGAAGTTGTACTAGTATCTGTCCTTCCCGAGCTAGCATTTACCCAAGTTCCCCTGAATTTTTTCATATAGCAGGCTGTTTGTGGCAAAGGATTAAATAGGACTTGCTTGTTGCTGAATGTGATACATCGCTTCCCTCCCTCTCCACCCTGCAGCAGGCATGATGGAGATTTAATTAGACCCAATCAAAACCAGCTTCCAGAAAACAGATTTGATTTAAAATTGTTTTCATAATCATGCAGTGGTTTAAATTATATTTCTTAATGAATCTTTTTAATACAACGTATAACACTGGAAATCATTTTAAACCTGATTTTATTGGTCTTTTTGAAGGGCATTAGGACTTTTTAGTCTGATAGACAGTCTGTGGCCTCCAGTAGTGCCTGTAAAAGTTCCTGGACAAAGTCAAGACTCTGAAATGGTAAGTCTTGTTATTATGGAAATGATTTTTTTTCTCTCACAGCTACTATTTTTGTTGGTAGTGTAATTGTGCTTGCGTTGGGATTCAGATCCTCTCCCTCTCTTTAGCTACTGAGTTTTGTTTTACTGGTTCTGGCAACCTCGTAGGCTAACCTGAAACCCTCTAGATCAGCAGCATCTTTCCAAAATGATGCAATTAGCCCCTTATTAATCCTCTAGAGCTAGAATGGTAGGATATCCAGACAAATTATTCCTCTCCTCTCCTTGCAGGAGGAAAGAGATACTAGATGGCATGGAGCCTGCTAAGAAATCTATATACAAGGATATTAATGCACTCTTTTGAAGCACTTTTCAGCCTTAGATTTGAAAGCAGTTTTCTGAAAATTAAGTTCTGTGAAGACAGACTGACTGCTGGAATCAGGTCTCTTACTAGTTAGGATGACTTTGACTGACACTTGTCTCATGTGAAGACAGTTGAAGGATGAACACGAAACCAAGAATGTTTCTGTGACTTCAGGGAGTGGGGAGGTACTAAAATGGATTTAAAGTATGTTACTATATATTTGCAAATCTAAAATTGCATCTTTAATTTTCCTTTAGTTAGCTTTTGTATTTGAAAATGAGTTCTGTCATATCAAGTGTCATTTTGGTAATACGAGATCATTTGAGAAGCTTCTGGGTAGCCAAGTGCTTGTGCTGTCCTGCTGTTCCTGTATAGGCTGTTCTTTGGGGAAGAGGTTTGTGGTATTAAAAATTTGTGATAGAGCCTAGGGGAGTCAATCAGGATGCAAGTTCTAGAAAAGAAGGAAAAGCTGGAAATAAACAAGTTTCAAAACCAGATGGATATTACTAGTTATTTCTAAAGTCTGAGAATCTTTTCTCTGCAATTTTTTCTACACTTTTCTCTGTAGAGTGTTCTTCGCATTGTGCAGGGGTTTATGTTGAAGAATAAAAAGTGCAGACCTTGGTTATATATAAAACCAAGACTGAAACTGAGTGAAACAGCTGTTCTCTCCTTGACTCTCCCTTTCATCCAGACATTTTGGAAGTCTCAGAGGAATGGATTGCTTTGTGTATTAAAATACTGTGGACAACAGAATGGGAATATCCACGGATGGAGCAAAGCTTTTTAATGTTGTTTAGCGTTGTTATGACTCTCATTTGTTCTTCATTTTCTCTTTTTTATTAGCAATCTAAAAATGGAGGAAACTTTCCATAATCATGCAGTTTACACTTCTGTCGTGGGTTTGAAATACTAATTCATTCCTTGGAGGATCACGACTTGCATTCTACTGCTGCAGATTTTTGGCTGAGTGGAGTTTTTTCAGTTGAGATACATTTTTCAAGATACAAACAGTATAGTTTTATGCACAGTCTTATGGAAGCAGTTTTATACATAGGTACATAAATAATATTGCCAGCTCACTGATAATGTTGTTGGGAAGAGATCTGTGGAACTGATTTCTTTTGAGCCATATGTACATTCAGATACCTTCTTCAGTGCTGTCAGAGGCAAACAGATTTTGAATATCAACTTCTTTTGCTCTTTTTTTTCCTTATGCAGATTTTTTTAATGGGTGGGCAGCTGTCTTTAATAGATCCGTATTTCTTTTATTAAATGAAATGCTTTATTAACAACAAACATCACTAGAAGAATATTTTGCCATATCCGAAATAAAAATTATTTTCCAGCATTGTCTTTTTTTCCCCGAGAAGCCTTTCTAGCTTGTGACCTCTTTAAGTGGTGATTGATAAAGTTGTTACGTCATGGTACTTTTTAAGGGGGAAAGAAAAATCTGGCTTAACACAAAGAGCAGTTCTTGCAGCTATTGCGTTCCTGTTCTTCATTATCTCCTTGTGCTGTCCTGGATTTAATTTGGCAGCTTTAAAAGTTCGGCAGCTGTTTACTATCACAAAAACCCACCCACATGCAAAAGTCCCCAAATCTCAGAAAAGTTACGGACATTATAAAAAAAAAAAAAAAGAATAATCGGGGCACTCCTACTACGTAATAAAAAAAAACGGAAAACCAACAACAAGCACCGTGAAATAGTCACAGTGTTTGCCAAGTGTGCCAAATCATGAGATGTTTTTGTGATGAGGATCAATGTCAGATTACGGAAAGAATGATACGCACAAGCTGAGTTCACTTATAACTTGTGAACGTCAGTTTATTAACTCAACTTCTACTTCAGAGAGTCATTGTTATTAACCATATAATTTTGTTTCCCCATCCCTCTTAAAATGTAAATTGTGTAGTTCATTTTGGCTATTATTATAAAACCTGACTGGCCAAATTAAAATGCCTTTTTTAAGATCTCATTTCTTTTCCTTACTTTTTAATAGATGACAACTAATCTTCCTCCTCCCAGCTTCTGTTATATTCTTACTGTTCAGTCTGGTGAAATACATGTGGAAGTGGATGAGGAAGAACAGATTTCTAATTTGTACCAGCCACCAGCTGTTCATGGTCTAAAGGAAATTCTTCAGGTAATCTGCTTTACAAGTCAGAATACAAATACTTTATACCACTGGATTTCTGGTATCGTGTTTGTCTCATTCCCTGTTTTTGTACTATTTTCAGATCGATGGTTGTAATGAACGTTGTAGCTTTTGGGCGCAAGTGCTGTATCTGAGACTGCAGGTAATCTTTTCATGTGGCAAGGTATCCAACATAAAATCATAATCTTTATGTGAAGAAGCCGGCTGTTTAGGGGAAAACCCCAAACCTTCCTGGATTATCTCCAAGAGTTGTATGAGCAGAATTATGACCAGGTCTAAAACGCTTGTCAATGGGTAAAATGAACTGCATCTCCAGTCTCAATATCTTCCAGTCTAGAAAGTGACTTATTTCTGAATAAATTGCTATCTAACCAGAGACAATATTAAACCCTGGTAAGGTTGCTTGCAGGCAGTTAGTTGAGACTCGATTTGTAACTAAATGCTATCCTTAGATACATAGCGAAAAGTTCCCAGTCAGTTGAGTGTCTGGGGATAGAATTTAACAGATGATGGTTATATAAAACTACCCTTTTGCTCTTTGCATGCAAGTGTGTGGACTATTTTTGTTGACTTCAGTAGAAGCTCCTCAGGCAAATTTGGCTTTTATGGTCCAGCTAGTAGAAAGGAGGAACTCTTAGGTAAATACATCTGCCATCCATACTATGTTGGAAAGCTTACAATTATGTTTTATTTATTTGTTTCTGAATGATGCTACGATTTTCTTTCAAAATGTTGCTAACTCCCTCAGTAGTTAAAGGAATTTTTTGTTGCTGATTTATTTATTTTTTTTCCTGGCGACTGGATCCTCAGTACAGCCAGCACTGAATTCTGATGGAGAATAATTTGCAATTCTCCATCAACTCCACAAGAAACAAAGTGTGAATCAAAGCATATGAACCAAAGACAAAGAAATTCCAGAACAGCCAGCAAAATACCAGTGTGAGACATAAATTTAATTTAGGTCTTGCCCTTTTGCTTCAAAAGCCAATGAGTTATGATTTCATTTTTAGGCAGAGAGTACTTTTAACTCCTGAGATGAGGGGTATCTCTTGTGTTGTCTCCATGCTAAGAGAGAATTTAACAGAGCATTTGAAAATATGAAATTAGGGCGAGCTTGATGGGATCTTTAGGGTGCTAACAGAAAGATGGACACATACATGCATAAACTTCTATTTCCAAGAAACATGTTCTATTAAAAAATAAAATAAAATTACAGACTAGCAGTAGCCTAGCCAAACACTTTTCTGTTCAGGAATGTCTACATCTGAGATGCTGTGGGTCATCAGTATTCTTGTGTAGAAGCACTTCATCACTAAATTAGAGAAAAGATGAAGCACGAAGGAGTAGATGTGATTTTGAAGAATGGAAGCTTGTCTAGCAGAAAAAAAGGTCTATGATTTCTTCTTGCTACTAGGAGGTTTATTAGCTGTTTTTTTAATGGCTATTCACTTACTGAGCTGTAAACATGAAATTTTCATAAGTGAACAACATGAGTGCTCATAAATTTTTTGAAAGTAATGTTGGAAAAGCAATAGAAGATATTCTTCTTCTGCATAACTTCTGGATAAGTGCTGGATAACACTTCTGGATAACTGCTCCAGGAATGTAAAGGTATTTACCTGCTGTTAGTGTATTGCTTGCCTAATCCTCCCAGAAGAAGGTCAAGAACAGCAGCTTGTTTATTGCAGTTGCCTTTGCCAAGAGGACATATCCTTCACATGCAAAATCATCAAGTTGTAATAAGCAAGGAAGGGACTATGATTTGGTTTATTTTGCATTTATTATTATTAGATAATTTGCTACCTGAGCTAATTCAGATGTTCTTTAAAAATAGTATTTTTTCTATGTAGCTACAGTATTCTGAGATACTTCATTTCTGTGAAGGAGGAATGGAAATATGCTTTTATTATTACTCAGAATCTGTACTGTGGTACAGAAGGAATATGAGGAAATAGATTCCATCTGTGGTTAAGGAGCTGTCCTTCCTTATAACTCAATCCTGCTGCTATTTGTCTGTTGTGTCCTCTCTGTTCAGAACAAATTGTCACACATAGCAAGATGATGATTTTACGCTAACTTGTGATTTTTGCTGTTATTATTATTTACTTTTTGGATGATTCTTCTGAAAGCCAGATTTTAATGTGTTAGTAATTCTCATGGGACGGCTGTAAAAATTCTTTCTTTGAAGCTGTCCTAATGCTATCTACACAGAGGAGGTACTCAAATGTATGTAGTTACTAGGCAAAGAAACAACGTCAATGCATTAGGCAGCATATATTGTATTAAGGCATAGCCGTAATATGCGACTTATTAATTTTCCCAGTCATTATTTACAATTACTGCATTTGCTCTAAGAACTGCTGGCATGAACAAAAAGCTTATTTCAGTGTGGTTAAAGGTTTCAAGGTTTGAATTCAACCAAAGACAAAAAGTTGGGGTTCTCATTGCATTACCTTATGCTAGAGACATGCAACTTTGAGAATAAAATACTTATGTGATATGTGTTTCGCCAATCATTGTAGTATTTAATTTTCTTTTAAATGTTTTAAGTATGAAGTTTTAATTGGCAGACTAACTAAAAACAGTTACAAAAACTTTTTGAATTAAGAAAGTAATTTAATCTTAGTTAAATATTTTAAAATGTTAGAATCTTAAAATTTGCAAGTTGCTTGGACTCGTAAATGTCAAATATGCTTTGTTTTAAACCCATTTTTTCTAAAGCATGGGAAAATTCACATACCCACAGAGATATTATAAAAGCTGTGTTAAAAAAAAGGAAGCATGAATCATCGAATTGTAACCCATCTGATTTTGTTAGAGACCCTGGAATAAGGACTGATTTGTATGTAATGTCTGTCTAGTCTATCTTGTTCGTCATGCCAGTGTGAAAAATTTAAAAATATACTACTGATTTCATGATAATTATTTTCAGATATGAAGGCTGAGATGAAACATAGGTGTTTTGGTTGTGACATCAGTATTTGTGATATACCTTAATTTAGTCACACCATGATATTTTTATACCTGTCTTAGGCAGAAAACTTACATTGTCATTGCAGATTCCTATGTGTCTTACTTTGAGTTATCTACTTCCCTATTTCTATGTGTCATTCAAATATTTAGGTATGTTTGTTCAACTGAAAGAAAAAACGCCAGCTTTGTAACTTGCAGTAGCTATTAGCCAAGGACTGGACAGTAGCTATTAACCAAGGACCAGTGATCTTGGGAATCAGATAACAGTACCTGGAAAATTTGCTTACACAGGAATATTACTAGTAGTAGCAATAGCCTTTTTCTTTTTTTAAGGCAAAAATTATATAAGTCTTTGCTCATAAAAACAGCCAATTAACTTTTTCCTATATCTATCATAGATATTATATAAAT
>NW_009625109.1:40834-80904 GCF_000690535.1 Cariama cristata | reverse complement strand
GGGAGGGAGGGGTTAACAGAGAGCACCTGTCATCCTTTTAAAGAGTTGGCACAGCCTTAAACAGTGACAACCAGGAAAATAGGAGAAGATATGGTCCTTCCACTGAGATGCACTAAGATGCCTACTAAGGTCGGATGCTGTTTTCTTCAGGACTCACAAATGGCCTTTTCTAGAAATATCAAAGCAAACTTTTCTGTGAGTTCACACAAATGATGGAGAATGTGTCCTTAGTTAATTTTAAAATCCGCTTCCCAGATGACAAAACACTGATCTGTAATTTTGACTTTCACACTTCTTGGTGTGCTTTGAAACACAGTATCTGTGATCCCAAAGGATCTCAAAGTGCTCTGCAGTCATGGACAGAGAAGTCTATTTGCCTTTGAAGAACTGCACTGATGCAGTCTGCAGACTAAAGGCCTATTATTCTTTGATCCTCCAGCTGCTAGAAAATTTTGCTTACTTTGATAAGTGATCACAGATTTGTCTGATGGGTTTCATGCAGACATAGTTTAAAATGATGACAAAGTGCATTGGCAATTAAAGTACATTGATCTCGTTCGGACTCAGGTGTTGTTTCCTTAATTGAATACTTTTGCTTCATTTTTAATGGACACATTTGATATATTTAAAATTACAAAGTCATAGATCTATCCTAATGTTCAAGTGTCCCTTCAAACCAAAATGGCAATAAAAATAGCAGAGGAGTTTACATGGAAAATTTGTATTTGTTGTTGATGTTTTTTGCAGGTAATTTGGAAACAAAATTACAATTTTTCATGTGAATCAAGACTTGTATTTCTCCTTTACAATTTTAGTTTGCTTTGTTAAATGTTTTGCTATTGTCCTTTGACTTGACTTTTCGCTTTTGTAATGGCTCAAGTAAGGAAAAACTTTGAAAAGTAGAAAAAAATACTTGGGTGAAATAAAAGCAAAGAAATAGTAAAAAGAGAAATAGGCATTCCCCTCCTCCCAGATGTGATGCTATTTAAAATTAACATGTTGTTTGGCAGAGTTGTTTGGCTACTGCCATACAATGACCAACATTTTGAATTTGCTTTCCTTCTTTGAAATTTTTAATATTATTTTTTATTGTGTGGGAATATATATATCTCATAGAATCATAGAATTATAGAATGGTTTGGGTCAGAACAGACCTTAAAAGATCACATACTTCAAACCCCCATCATGGGTGGGGACATCTTTCACTAGATCAGGTTGCTCAAAGCCCCATCCAACCTGACTTTGAATGCTGCCAATGACAGGGCATCCACAACTTCTCTGGGCAACCTGACCCAGTGTTTCACCACCCTCATCGTGAAACATTTCTTCCTTATATCCAATCTAAATCTATGCGCTCAGTTTAAAACCGTTACCGCTTGTCCTGTCACTACAGACCCTGGTAAAAAGACTCTCTGTCTTTCTTATAAGCCCCTTTCGAGTACTGAAAGGTTGCAATAAGGTCTCCTGCGAGCCTTCTCTTCTCCAGGCTGAACAACCCCAACTCTCTTAGTCTTCCCTCATAGGAGGTGTTCCAGCCCTCTGACCATTTTCATGGCCCTCTTCTGGACCTGCTCTAACAGGTCCATGTCTTTCTTACACTGGGGACCTCAGCACTGTACACAGTACTCCAGGTGGAGTCTCACGAGAGCAGAGTACAAGGGGAGAACCTCCTCCCTTGACTTCTTGGCAACACTTCTTTTTAAGCAGCCCAGGATATGATTGGCTTTCTGAGCTGCAAGTGCAGGCTGTTGGCTCATATCTAATTTTTCATCTACCAGTACTTCCAAGTCTTTCTCCACAGGGCTACTCTCAATCCCTTCATCCCTCAGTCTGTATTGATATTGGGGATTGCCCTGACTCAGGTGCAGGAACTTATACTCAGCCTTGTTGAACTTCATGAAATTCACATGGTCCCACTCCTCAAGCCCATCAAGGTGCCCCTGGAAGGCATTTCTTCCCTCAAGTGAATCAACTGCACCATTTGACTTGACATCATCCACTCCACAAACTTGCTGAGGGTGCACTTGATCCCACTATCTATGTAATTAAGGAAGATATTAAATAGTATTTGTCCTAGTACAGACCCTTGAGGGACACCACTCACTACTGGTTTCCACTTGTACATCGAGCCATTGACTGTAACACTTCAGATGCGGCCATCCAGCCAATTCCTTATCCTGACAGTCCATCCATCAAGTTCATATCCCTCCAATTTAGAGGTTAGAATGTTGTGGGGAACTGTATCAAAGGCTTTACAGAAGTCCAGGTAAGTGACATCAGTAGCTCTTCCCTTGTCCATTGATGCAGTCACTCCGTCGTTAGAAGGCCTGTATCTTATTGTTCCAATAAGACTTACATTTTTATAGTGGTGTTCATGATCAATGCCTTTTATAAGCAGCATCTGATGAGTCATTAAAACAAATCTGTTTTAGAGAATGTATTGTTCTACCTGTTTCACAGAAAGAAAACAAGCCAAAAGACACAAATGAGACTTGTTATTGGCAGAATTTGGTCATCTGTAGAATGAATCATTTCCTTCTCGGTATTTCTTGTTCATCTCCCATTCTGACAGCCTGAGACCCTTGTACCTGGTCTGCAATATGAATCTGTGCCTTTTTCATTCACTCCAAAATCGATCTTTCACAATCATAATCTACAGGCTATTGCTGGAGCCAGTCCTCTTTCGTACGTGTTCATACTCCCCTATTCATTTCATACATCCTCTGAGTCACAAGTTTAGTTTATCACATTTAAGTGCCTTTGCCACTGCTTTCACAATCTTGAAAAGTGAAGGCCTCACCCAAATCTCAAGACCTGTCTCCTTTTGCTTTCTTCATTATGTACTTGAATAACTTGCCATTGACTCTCTGGACAGTGGCTGGATAAGGTAGCAAAACCACAGTGTACAGAAGCACAACACCTTGCACTGATCTGATATTTGATAATGAGCTGCATGGTCATTTTGCAGTAGTTCAGACTGATGTAAATACTTCTAGAAGGAACCGTATCTTATATGGTAAGAGAATTATGGGAGATAGCTCTATTTGGGCTCAGTGCCCAGTGCTGTTGTTCTCAGAGTAAACATTTTACTTTTCTCTGCTTCCAGTCCACAACCAAAATAGGAGAGCCTTGTCTAAAATTAACTAAAGAGGCTCTTTCATCTTAAGAACATTTAGATTTGGTATTTCAAGTAAATGCTTTAAAAAGAGTAGTTTTGTTTTACAGCAGCAGTCTCTTGGAATGTCTTGGCTGGATGCCCTTGGCCAGATCCACATGAGGTCTTCATAAGTGGGAAATGATCTTTATCTCCATTTATCCTTCTTTTTTTTTTCTTTTTTTCCACCTCTAATTTTAAAATACATTGTCTGGAGAATCGCATTTCAAACTATGTGACATGTCTACTTGAGGGGCTTTGTGTCTGTTAATAGGTAGGACCTGAACATGTGCTCCCACATCACGCCTTGTTGTGGGGACAGAATTGGATGGATATAAATCAGAAAAATGTAAATTTCAGCATCAGTTTGTTTCAGGTTCTAATGTGTACTTTTCAAAACCTCTTTCCAAATGACAACAAGTTCTGTTTCCTTAGAAAACCACAGAGTTTTTTGCCATAAGGACTTCAGAAAGACAGTCTCTGTAAACTCAACTGTACTTGCTTTGCAAAATTCATTTCCTTGAGAAAGGAAAAACTGCAATGCTTGTTTAACATACTTGATGGCCTGACTCTTGTACCAGTGAAGGCAATAATAAGCACTGTCTTGATTCCTATGGAAGAAGGATCAGATTCCTAGATAGCTACACAAATATTTACCAGGCTGGGAGGAGCCTGGTAACAACCTCCAAAATAAAGGTTGCAATATAGCCTTCATTTATAACTTCCTGTTCTCACATGTTAATAACTTCCTCATGCATTAGTCTTTCTGGCAATTTTCCATGTTTGGTTTCTGCCTGGAGGTGATCTGTGTATTTGGAACAAACTCATACCACACTTTTGACTAGGCAAGCAGCCAAAATGGCTGAGATTTGTTGCTTGTCTAGAAGTAACTATCCTTGAGGACTAGCACCTTCTCCTGAATGGGGAAAAAACTAGAATTGCCAAAGTTATTAAGTGATTCCAAGATCACTTTTGAGCCAGTGTAGGACTTTTTGGAAGTGATTTAATGATGTCACATCACATTATTATTGCTGGGTTACGTCTGAAGAAAGCAGTCCATTTAGAGTCTCAGTGAAGTCTTCTTAGGGGTCAGGAAGTGAATGGGTAGTTCATTCGTAGTTTCCTCATTCTTTCATTTGGGTTGAGGAAGAAGAGTGGAAGAAAGTACAGATGGCTTCTAGAATACCTTCTCTCCTTTACTTATGTAAGTAATGTACATTTCCTTTTGCATTTGGGGGAGTTAGCTAAAAAGAAACTCTTCCTTCAAGTATTGAACAGTGTGTTTAAAAAAACACAGGTCAAGCAACTGAAATCTTTTGAGCACTTTGAAAAGCTAGGAGGCTTTCTGTCCAATCTTGAAAGGTTCTGAGTTTGAACAAACAAATGAAGTCAAAGGTGCTTGTCTTTCCTTTGTTCATTACAGACATTAATCTGAAAGCTGTGAGTACACAGCTTTAAAGGTGTAGGTAGAATATGTTAATTCCCCTTTCCTCTTTTCTTTTTTTTCCCACAATAGGAATCCTAACTTCAAAAAATTCCTGCCCTGTGTGGGGTTATTTTTGCCATTTCAGAAGAACACTATCACATCTCTGTATACATAACAATTCTGAACTGGAATGTATGGTATTTCCTTGCTACTGTAGAGAAACTGAGACAGGATATTGAATCAGACATTTCGAATCTGCAAAGCTCTTTCTTTTTCCTTATCCATATGTTCTGATGTCTCCTATATGAGCAGTGTCCTGAATACTACTTGATACAGAGACTGCAGTAGGAGAGTACAAAAAGACTAGAGGTTTTTTGCTGGTTGTTTCTTTCCAATTTCTAACCCATCAAGTAAATAAAAATGAAAAAAGGCACAAATAGAACAACCTTATTCAGGAAAAATCATGTTTGCAGTTTGTATCTGTGGCAGACTCCTCTGGTTGACAGGAGAGCCTTGTGCTTAGCGGGATGTAGAGAAGTGCATCTGCACCGGTATGAGCTCTTTCCAAAAAGGCAGTCTATCAGTTAGCCGTAATCCTAAAACTGTGTGATCCTGCTATCTGAATGCTATGTTGGAGCAAACATAGCTTGCCATTCAGCATGGTTTATTAGCTTGAAGTTGTTACTGTATCAACATGGGTATGCAACTTCTGGTTGCTTCAGAGTAAGCAGACATCAGCCCATAGCATACTCCATGGATATATCCAGAATGTGCCCAGTGAGGCTCTCACTGAATTGATTTTCTCAAGCCATCACCAAACAGGATTTCAACCTGTAACTGAAGGCCTCCACTATGAGGCTCTATCTAGCAAAATTATTCTGGTGTAGTCCTGATGGGACTGGATGAGAGAGGGTCTGGTACGTTGTCAATGCAGCCTCTCTTCCAGGAGAGCTAGTCCTGGGTGGGCAACATAAAGAAGTTGACTTGAGACAGCCACCCAACAAATGTAGTTGAATTTCTCTGGACTTTGCCCGACCAGATGGAATGAGGAGCACAACGAAGTGTAAACATCATTTGAATATCTCCTCTGATGTCTGCCTAAGAAGGAAATTATGGGTCCTGCTGTCTTGGGAAGATCTCTTTCATGATGGGTATGGAGCTGAATGGAGCTGAATGATCCAACTTGATGTATTGAGCATTTCACACCTGTGCCATTTCCTTCAGGTCTCTCCTGGATGACAAAAAGTGCTAGAGAAAGTGATGAACCAGGAAGTTACTCTGTTAGACTCCATATGAGTCAGTCTGACTTTCAGCCCTACTTTTTGCATTGCATTGCATTTCAGGACGCTACGGTGTCAAGGCAGAGTTTGCCAAAAATACAGTTTCTACTTCACAGAATTTAAACACAATGTATGAAAAGCAAATGCAGAGAGATGAGAGAGTACAAGAAAACAAAATGAAGCAATATTGGTCACTGTGATTGGCAATGACTGACTGAATATATGTGAGTAAGACTGGACAAGGGAAATACAGACCCTTTGCTGAATGAGATGAGTGATTTAGAAGATGGATGGGATACATGACACACATAAGACCGAGGTATTTGGTGCCTTATTTGTCTCAGTCTTCACAAACAAGATTTCCCAGGCCTTTGCTTAGTGAGAAGGTTCAAGAAGTAAAAGATGTACCAGTAGTGGAGGAGGGTCAAATCAGGGATTACTTCCAAGAACTTGGCCTGTCCCAGTCCATAGGATTGGACGGGCAGCATCCACAGTGCCGAGATAAATGGTTGTTGTCTTTGCACAGCCATTCCCTATTATCTTTGAAAGGTCGTAGAACTTGAGGAGAACCCTGGTAACTGAAGAAAGGCAAATATGGCATTCATTTCAAAATGAGGCCAAAAGGTCAACCTGGGAAACAACAGGTCGGTCAGCCTCACTTTTGTACCTGGAAAAATAACGGAACAAGTCCTCTGGAAACATATTTTTGGCCACATAAAGCAGAAGGTGACTGAGAACAGTCAAGATGACAGATTTTCCAAGAATAAATCATGGTTAACCAAATCGATTGCCTTCTATGAAAACACAACTTGATTTGCAGATAAAGGAAGTCCAGTGAATGTCATTTACCTCCTAGCAAGGCTTCAGATGCTGTCTCCCACAATATTTTTCTATCCAAGTTAGGATGTTACAGTCTGGATAGGTAGACAATCAGAAGTGGTTGCATGATCGTGCTCAAAAGGTAGTGTCTGATGGATCCTGCCCTACCTGGAGGTCAGTGACCAGTGGACAGCCGCAAGACCTGTTCTGTTTAATATCTTTATCAATGACCTGGAGGAGGTGAAAAGGACATACTTGAAAAGTTTACAGATGACACCAAACTGAGTGAAACAGTAGATGAACTCAGGGGCTTGACTGCCATCCCAAATGATCTTGACAGGGTGGAGGAATGGGCTAACAGGAACTTTAAGAAATTCAACAAAAGCACATGCAAAAATTCCTGCCTCTTGGAAGCAAGTGTTCCTTGCAACAGCACAGGCTGGGACTGACTGACTGGGGAGTAGCTCTGTAGAAAAAGCAGATAGTAAGCTGGACATGAGCTTGCAGTATGTCCTGGCGGCAAAGAAGGCCAACAGCATTCTGGGCTGTAGGAACAGGAGCACAGCTAGTAGGTCAAGGGAAGCGATTGCCTCCTTCTACTCAGCATTCCTTATATACCTTTGGATATCGTGTCTTGTTTTGGGCCTCACAGAATGAGGAGGACGTTGGCAAATTGAAGCAATTTCAGTAGAGACCACCAACATTGAAGACCACCAACTTGCCCAGTAAGAAGAGGCTGATGGACCAGGTCTTGTCCAGACTAGGGAGGAGGCACTTTTAGGGGGACCTGAGCAGCCTGCCTGTACATGCAAGGAGGATATCAAGAATACGCAGCTGGGAAGATGAGAGACAACAGGCACGAGTTGAAACACGAGAGATCCAGGCTGGAAATAAGGAGAAATACTTACATTGTGACAGTCAAGCCACAGAGCAGGTTGCCCAGGGAGGTTGTACACTCTACATCCTTGAGATTTTCCAGTCCAGACTGAACAAAGCTTTTAGCACCCTCAGCAGCCTGGTCTGATGTTGTAGTTAATGCTGTCTTGATCAGGAAGTTGGGTCAGAGACCTCATTCATGAGTTCCCTTCCAAATTGATGTATCCTGTGATCCTATAAATGCATATTCCCTCTTCCCTTAGTTTTCTATCTTGACTATACATAACAACATATAAATATAATTATAAAACAAAGCAGAATGTGCTTCTCAATGTTTGCTTGCACTATCCCTGGCAGGACAGGGTCCAGTTGTCAGTTGGGGCCTCAAAGAACACTTCTGAAAGAATTTTCTTCAGTTGATTTCTTGAACCGTGAGACTATACCATCAGTATGACACAGATAAGTGGGAGGAGTGTGGGGTGCGATTTGCCACCATGGAAAAGTTTAAGAACTGCTGTCTCTAACTTCTTCCTGCACTTTAGCTTTCCCTAAAGAATTGTGGAGTATGTCTACAGGGTTTCAGTATTCTGGCCTGTAGCAGATGAAGAAAACCTTACAATATGCTAGCTGGTTGAATCATCTCTCTGATACACACTACAAACTTCCCTGAACTAATGCTTGTCTGGGTTAAAGCACCTATCTTTATAACTCTTCATGTGAGTCTCAAACACTTCCCTCTGTACTTAAGCCCAGTAAACCTGCTTTCAACCCATGTGGCCTATTGCTAAGGACATCCATCCAAACAGTTGGAATTTAGCTTGAAGAGAAGGTGAACTATACACTTAAAAATACCTGCTTCTCTTTTCCGACCATATAGGAAGCAAAACAATGAGATCAGACTAGATGTCTCCAGTGTAGACACCTGTATTTTTTGTAAAATTAATATCTTTAGCCAAATTAAGGCACTTTGGGGGGAGTGGAGAAACAGATAGACCATATCAACACAGGTAATGTAATA
This sequence comes from Cariama cristata, assembly GCF_000690535.1. NCBI lineage: Eukaryota > Metazoa > Chordata > Aves > Cariamiformes > Cariamidae > Cariama > Cariama cristata. The sequence goes on along the minus strand of NW_009625109.1, from coordinate 72,331 downwards.
TCTTATGGAGAAAAAGAAAATCTAACCTTGTTTTACAATTTACCCATTCAGGGAATTGTTTACAATACTTAACAAATTTAGAATGTTGGGGATTTTTTCGGCCTTGGTTTCAGCCTGATCATCTGATGATCTGATGAAATCTTTCTGTGCTGGACAAAAGAGGCAATTATTGAAGTTTCATTCCTCAAGTAGGTACTAACAGGCAGTAATGAAGTCATCCCTCAATGTTTTCTTTGATTAAACTAAACAAATTGAGTTCCTGAGTCTTTCTGTAAAGTATGTTTTTAATCCTTTAATCACTTTGGTGGTTCTTCTCTGAACCCTTTCCAATTTAGCAACCTGGAGACAGAACACTATGTATGATCTTCTTTTTTTTTTTTTCTAATCTTTTTTTTTTTCTTTTGCATCACAAAACCCACTGACATCCAGCACTTGGATCTGTTCCCACCAAATTCTGATATCAATCTGTGTGTTTGTAGTGTGCTCTTCTTACACCTGGGTGGAAGAGTGTTAACATGAGCTCAGTGTTTGGCTGCCTGCCTGGGCTGACATGAACTTTCCCCTGCAATAACCACATCAGGGCTTCCTTGCAGTGTCAGGGTTGGAGGCAGCCATAGTCTGAATGGAGGAAGATGAAGAAGAGGCAACTGCAGCCATGTGTCTGTCACACCAGCTAGTGATAAAGGAGTGTGTCTGTCACACCAGTAAAATGGATAGGAAGAGTGATGAGGGAGCTACCGTCAGCCCTCCTCCTGTATAGAGAAACCTGAACTACATAGTGCTGCAGTAATACTGTAAAAGATCCTTAATTTATGTGATTTAAAGTTGGAAAAGATTATTTGAACACCCAGACTGCACTCTTTTCTGTCACAGGCTATTTTTTTTCATCCATTTATTCTTGTTATTATCCTAGCAATTCATAAGTGGCAAAATTTATCCATGAAAGTAGTCACACCCTGTTCTAACTGGTGTCTAAGTTAGGAGCACAGTCCCTGTAGGTTTCCTCCACAGTCAACAGAAAAGACAGAACTTCCTCCAAAGAGTGATCCTTCAAAGGGAAAATCTGAATTGCTCTCAAGAGGGACCTAGCATGACAGGCTCCAAATTGGGCCGTCTCAGATAAATCACTACAAAAAGGCAAAGACAGTTTGGACCTTTGTCTTGGTTTCGATACAAGAGGAGTTTTTCCCTTGGGATCCTTACCCAATGGCTATTCATCCTGTCATTTTATCTCCTTTCTAAAGTATCCTGTCTTTGATTTTCATCCATAAACTCCAGTTACATGTTTCTCTGGTAGATCAGAGAATGCTTTATAACCAGCATTTTATTCCTGTCAAAGGAGCAGATTCACCTCATGCTGGAGAGAAGTAAATTGCAGGAGACTGCAGTATTCTCTTACTAAGTGATAATCTGCCAAGTACAGTCTCATCTAGGTGACGGGGAACTCTCTGCAGCCACTGCCACTTACTATCTTGAAATCATCAGGTACTGTAATAGTGTACCACTGCCATCCACTACAGAACTTCTCAGCATTACCCAGGGAACAGGAGAGGACCTAAAATGAGAGTACATGGTCAAAACTCCCTGTTCTACCCTTTCTACAATTGTGAAGACGTTGCTTTCATGATACATACATAAGTGCTCAAAAATGACCTACTGTTCCTGGCCTTCCTTTTCAGTCTCTCACCTCTTATCACATTGCCCCTAGATGAGGGTAGTCTTGGGGAAGATCTGATGGACTGCTAAAATTTTTATTCCTATTAATAAACAAGATGACCAGCATCAAGGTAACTTGCAGTTCACAGCAGTCTTTGCAGAGGCAGGCAGAGCCAAGCTGAGTAAGGATGTCTCTTGAGATCTGCCCTGACCATCAGCTTAAATCAACTTTATGAGGTTTGCTCAGGGTCTCACAGAAAATATAGTGTAACAAAGAATCAGATCGCTGCTTCCTAGATCTCACAGTAATTCTTAAGCTTTTGGTTCATCCTGTCTCAGTGTACCATTAACCTGTCTCTGGAGTTACAGCTATCACTAGCCTAACTTTGCTTGATTCTCGAGTGCCTTTCTGTGACGCCTGAAATGCCTGGTGCTTTATTTGTAAAGTCCCCACAACCAGTGGAAATTAATAGCAGTGTTTCACAAGCCCTGGTCTCCAGTAGCTCAGGGAGCTGTGCAGTAAAGAAGTCTGAGCAGACATTTCGTCCATTTCCTAATGAGCTGCTGCCTGAGTGCGCAGTCATTAACATCACTCTGGCACTCACCAGCTGCTACTTTGAACAGCCCTTGAATGAAAGAGTCAGCTGCACATGATCAAGTCAGCTGAGTCAGTTAATCCACCCTCCCATTGAAATGTAACTCTGATGCACATCCTCTGACTGAACGGAAAGCCCACCCTGAACAGGTGCTGGGCAGCTCAGCCAGATAAATTCCCCTTCGAAGAAGCACAGAGATGTGCCTGTGAATCCAGATACTTGGAACGTGTCAGAATAAATAGAAGTTTTCATAGCACTGGGGGTATGCATGTGTATGCAACATATGTCAGTCCTCTATAGACTAGAAACAGACCAATGCAATTAGAAAGGAATATAGAAAAGTAACTTTTCAAAGCAGGTTCTGGATGCCTGGATTCTGGTCCATCCAGCCAGCCAGTCCTGGCATTTCATCCTTTCCAGTGCAACAGGAACTAGAAGCTGAAGGTTGCAATGGAGAAACAGGGTATGTTAAGAACACTCTCACTGACAGGTGGTCTTTTACTCCCATGTATTTCTGTATCAGAAAAGGCATGGCCAGCAGGACTAGGGGAGTGATCATCCCTTTGTACTCAGCACTGGTGAGGCCGCACCTTGAATACTGTGTTCTGTTTTGGGCCCCTCACTACAGGAAGGACGTGGAGCTGGTGGAGCGTGTCCAGAGAAGGACAACAAAGCTGGTGAAGGGCCTGGAGAACAAGTCTTATGAGGAGCGGCTGAGGGAGCTGGGGTTGTTTAGTCTGGAGAAAAGGAGGCTGTGAGGAGACCTGATTGCCCTCTACAACTACCCAAAAAGCGGTTGTAGTGAGGTGGGAGTTGGTCTCTTTTCCCCGGTAACTAGCGATGGAACGACAGGAAACAGTCTCAAGTTGTACCAGGGGAGGTTCAGGCTGGATATTAGGAAGAATTTCATCACTGTAAGAGTCATTAGGCATTGGAACGGGTTCCCCAGGGAGGTGGTGGACTCACCATCCCTGGAGGTGTTCAAAAAACGTTTAGATGTGGCGCTTCGAGACATGGTTTAGTGGGTTTAGCGGGCATGGTGGCGTTGGGTAGAAGGTTGGACTTGATGATCTTTGAGGTCTCTTCCAACCATAACAAATCTATGATTCCATGATTCTATGTCTACTTTATGCCCTCAAGAGTCTGTGTAATGTGCACCTCTGAAAGTGAACTGGACCTGCCTTCTGAGTCAAGAGGTACTGTATGCATCACAAGACACACATAACTACATATGCCTATTACATGAAAGCATAATACAATGCACAATTCATACCACTGCTAGCAGGATACTTTTTTCCAACAAAGGAAATAGGCTGGACCTATTAATAGGGAATATTAATACAGGCCAAGCTTTTGATCTGTCTGCCACTTTCTGTTCCTTTACAAACAGCTGTTGTATTAACTGAACACGACCTTAAAAAATTGAATAGAGGTAGCCATTTAAAGGTGTGTTTTTAAACTGCACAACCAAAATGGTTGCACCCCATCACTGTGCCTCAGAGGTGTTTCTGGGAAGTATCCATGTAGTTGTGAATGACCCAGTTGGAAAGGAATGATGGTTGGGGGAATCTATGGATGAGTGGAGAACCTATGGATGATTTATGTTGCAGCTACCAAGAGAGTGATAAATTCAGAAGAAAGGCTATTTTTGTTCAAGCTGGCTAACTTTGAAATTGTTCTAGTGCCTGTTCAACTGCTAGTACCTATTAAACAGTCAGAAAACCAAGTCTTTTTTAAAAATCCAATGCTCTTGTTCTCTACAGCCAGAAAAATCCCAATCAGTACATCTGACTATGTTCTATTAACTAAGACCTCCAATAAATCCAAAGGATGGCTTTTAACATTCCTTAAGCTCCTTAAATAACAAACCATGAAGAGATATTTTTATTTTTAAAATATTTTTTTCAGGCATCCTGCCATAGAGATATACAAAATCTCGTAGTCCCTGCAGGAATGGGTTTTATCCAACAAGACACAAGGTCTATTTAAACATCAATTGTATGGATTCTGTGATAGCCCTGTGACAGAAAGGCTTAGACTGGGGATGCAAAGCCTAGTCTGTGAATGACTTGTACTGTCCTATATAAACACAGAACTGTACCTCCCAACATCTTCTACTGTAATATCATCATCAAAATCTATGATTCTACGATTCTGTGAATATCATCATGTTCCCACCAAAGTTTTCACCTTCCACTGTTTTACCTCTACTTCTTTTGATGACTGGAATCGATGCATATGTGATTTAAGCTAACCTCTTGTACCTTGTGTTTAAATGGAGGAAGAATGAGTACACCATCACTGTTTGTCTGTTTCCACAGATGTGAGACATTCCAGTGTGCTTTTTCTGAACCCAGAGAGATGCTATTGTGGCTTTAAGCCATTGTTTTGCTCCTTCTTCCTGGGACCTCCTGGGAGCAGTTACAAATTAGCTGGCCTTTCTAAGAACAGTCCAGCCAAGCATCATTGCAGTATACTACCAAAATGGGCCCATCACTCCCCCATCCTGTCTCTTACTGAGATTTTTGAAGGTGTCCTAATGAAGGTAGTCTCATATTTATTTTCTGTAGCATATACACTAAGAGACTCTTCCTTCCAGCAGATAGAGATGTTGGGAAATGCCTTACACCACTTTCAAATAACATAAATAAAATGGAACAGAATGGACCAAGAGGCAAGAGGCTTCATCCTTTGCCTTTTGCCCTTCACTAGCTAAGATCAGATTTTCTGATCTATCTCTGTAATATAGCTCAGCAGAAATATGTCTCTACCAGTTGAAAGAATAGTTTAAAATGCAGTGGGTCTGAAATTTAGCCTGATGTATGATCTAGAGATAAGTCAGTCTTATGCACATTAATCTGGGAAGTAAGTAGGAGCACAGGTTTCTCAGAAGACAAAAGGAGAGGAAGAGGGAAGCAAGTTAAAATTTTGAAAACAAGGCAGAATGCTGGAAAAGAAAGGTCTGGAAAAAACGTTGTGAGAAGAAAGTGTTATGGAGTTGAAAAGGACCAAAGGCAGGGGGAAAAGCAACTGAGTGTCGGGTCAGAACAGGGAGAAAAGTGGAAGACTAAGGATAAGTGAAGCACATCGACCCTGGCCCAATTTCTTTGTCCTTTTCTTTGGTCTTTGGGAAGGCAGAACCCGGGCTTCGGGGTCTAGTGAATTTGCCTTCCTTTCTTCCCCTATATGCTCCCTAAAATCTATTGATGTATGCACTTTGCAGCTGTGATGTGATGTAAAAGCAATGCGTATGGTAGGAAGCGTTTGCAAGATTAGGCCTCTATAATAGCAAGGTCTTCAGAGCACAGACTAGATTCTCAGCTGGTATAAACTGAGAGAGATCCATTGAATCCTCATACTCTTTAGTCTTGAATTAAGTACCAAGCATGTTAGTGACTGAATAATGACAGGAGAATCTCCTTTTTAGCTCCTAGAGGCCCTACCTGGGTCCTTGAGCTCAAACTTTTTGTCTCTTTAGAAATTTAAACCATGTTTGTTCCATTCTTACATCCACTGGAATTTGCAACATACCTGCTTTGTAGTGTGGACAAAGCTTAAAATTTCCCCACCACAGTGTGAATCAAACCACACAGGAATGTTTGTAAAGAACATCTTGGGCCCTTTGAAAACATATTCAGTTCTCAGAAGCGCTAATGCGTTCCACATTTGGTCATTAAACACTAATTGGTAACATGCTGTGGATGGGTTCACTCTCTGACCAGTCAGTATTTCCTAGGTCACAGCACTGCAAGACCTCAGTGCCCTCATGTGACCTGCCCTTTTGAACTTTTAATCCTTCAACTCATCAGAGAGCATTAGTAGCTTAGGCCACTTTGGAAACCACAGGCATATTTTTCCCGGGCTGTTTCAAAGTTTGCTTGGTTTCCTCTACATCTCCCATTCCTGCCGCCTCCTCCTCACTGATGCTGCAGGATGTCTTTTGGGGGCCTAACTGAAGGCTTCACAGTGTCTGATAGTTTATTATGAAACTATTGTCCTTGGTAAATGTCACAGGACTCATGTTTTATTATATTTATAACCTTTTTTCCATTATTCTGCCATTTCCCTGAGAAATTATGACCTTGGCTTTATCAGTTTAACCAAGCTGGTTTTATATATAGCAAATGTGTGCATGTGCAAAAAAAGGAGAGAAGGGGGAAGCCACCAAATAGCTTTCTATTAAAACAGTGCTTGAACTGGCCCCTCCTAGAGTATGGTAAGCAATTTAATGGCTGTGATAAGGGAAAAAATCAGGAAACAAATTATGCCAAACAATAAAGTCTCAGGTGGTGTCTCTGACTCCATTGGACATAGGGCAATAGATCCTGGTTGCTGTCAGGTCTATTATTTAAAATAAATTTCACCTGATATTTTTTATCAGAAACATGTTTAGGATTTTCCCCTCTTCCTGCTTGTTCCCTCACCCTCACTCACATTGATTTTCATCACCCTCTGTTTTGGACAAATTTAAGCCATTTTGCTTAACTATATAAAATCCCCCATGGTCCAAGTCTCAGGGTAGACTACATATAAACTATCTCACCCTTCACAGCAGCTCAGAGGATGACATCAACTGGATCTTTGGAGGAATTTGGGAGAGAAATAGTCGGGGCACACTGAGTGCAGGCAAGGGTCCAGGCTGGGGTGGGTCATGGGGTACTTTTCAAACAGCAATCCCTGGATCATTTCTAAGGAGTCCCCCAGAAGTAACTAAAAAACATGAAGCCTGTTATGTTATGAGCAGATGTATATCTGCAATACCAAGGTCTGCCCCTCACCTGGAGAACATGGGGGGCTGTGGGCTGGGCACCGGCTAGTGCTTTCACTCAAGGAGGGACCCAGAGGCTTTCTATATGAAACAGTAAATGAATCAGTGCCAGGAAACGTTCCTAGGCATGGGAACGTGACTGACTATACACTTACATTGTTAGACCAGTACTGGGCACATTAATTTACTAATATAGACTTAGCCAGAGTAGCTGAGTTCTGTACGTATGATCTTAAGGAGCAGGTTGATCTCTCATTTAAGAAAAGAACACACTTAACTGACATTGGTCTTGCTTGCCTCCCACTGGGAATGAGTGAGGTCAAATTCATTAAAGGCTGTATTGAAGAAGGAAAATGCTATAAAAAACAATGTGGTTTTTTGGGGGTTTTTTTTTGGTTTTTTTTTAGGAGCATTTTAAAAACCAGAAGTTTGGAGTTGTTTCCATGCTGCAGGATTTGAAATGGCTCCATTTTTCATTCCCTTAGCCAACCTCTTAAACAAAGAGGTTCTCACTGTGGCTATTGAAGCAGTACTCCAACTGCTTGCCTTCCTGGCCCAGGCATGTGGGGTTAGGAGAAAAAACAAAAAAAGTGCAGAAAATTTTTAAGATAGAAGATTTTTTCAGAAGACTGTGTTTTTATAAGAAATTTCACTTTTGAAAGAAAAAAAAAAAAGACATTTTTGAAAGAAAACACTTGCTTTTTGATCACAATCTGGCCAGCAGCATCTATTAATTGAGATCACTGAAACTGATCTTTTGCTTTTGCTTTTTACTACCTCTCCTGCAAAGCACCCCTGTATATTGTGTATCTGTATTATCTTTTCCTCCAGATCAGCAAGGGCAGGATCTGCCCTGTCTTTCAAGGATTCTGTCCTCTTGCCTTCGCCCCTCCCACATGTCACTGACAGTATGTAAAGCCATTAGAGTCATGTTCTTGGCAACATCCCCACTTTTCATTGCTTCATTCCCAATTCCCACGTAAGGGCTGACAGACTTTGGTGACCTTTTGCATCAACACTTGTTTACTAAAATTAGATTTTTTTCCTTCCTGGCATATAACCAGACAGATTATACTCCTCAACCTGTCATCCATGTAGGGCAGGCAGCCCCAGAAATTGATGATGCAGAGGAATAGACTTCTCTATGAAGAGTAAAAGGAGCTCAAGGGGAAAAAAAGCAAAAGCAAATGATGTTCTAGCAGTTTGTATGCATCTATCTATAGTGTGCGTACACATGCACATATGATATTAAGTGATAGTGTCAGTCACAAAAGGTTGGGAGGTTAGATACAGGTCAGATAAGCATTTAGCTATTTAGATGTGTCTTGAAAGTTCATTTGAATTTAAGATTCATGGAAGCCATTGGTAAAACTCCAGTAGAATTGAACGTTGCAAGGCTACTGCACATCTTTAACTGGCTAGAGACAATGCTCGGAGTATCTGAATTTCCTCATGATGTTTCCATGACTTCCTGTAGACTGAAAGTGAAAATTAAAAAGAGGACTAGGAAAGGAAGGGAAAATCTTCAGTGCGATAATTTGAAGAATGAGTCTGCTCTGAAGGGAAAAGTTGCTTAATATTGACCATTATTAAGCCCAGAGAAATAAGCTGCAAAGTGTACATTCAACCTAACCTGAGAACTATATTACACCTAGGCTTGTCTTATGTTAAGAATTATGGTCCCGTGATGCTTACTCATGTATTAGCACATATGAATCAATCACTCTCCTATAAACTTCACAATCTGGCTCATTCAGAGATCTAAAAAGGCGACAAGTAACTAGCAGAAGACAGTGAGAAGATTAACAGAAAGTTTTTGTAATTTAGGACTAGCTATACACAGAGGCTTTTAGTTTTTTTCCTAAGCAATGAAGCATTTGGTTAAAGGGACCTAGGCTTTTTTGAATCAAGAAGTCATTCGGCTTCCATTGGAGCTCATAGTCTGTATGTACTTCTGGGTCTCTCTTTTCTCAATACACGTATCTGACATGAAACTTGATGCTCTACATTGCTGCATTTAGTGAGTGACTGGTGTGTAAGTGCTTCAGCATCTGCACTACTCCGAACTCTGGAAGAGCCATTCCCAGTAGTGGCTGTTCCACATCACTCTTCCTTTAGGTCGTCAATTCTGAGATGTAATTGTGTGTTAACTATACCCCTCCATGCTGGACTATGCAAAACCTTTGAATGCTAACATAAAATGATCTTTAAGACCACTTTGCATATCTTAAAGGAAACAGCCAAACTATATTTTTGCTGTTTATTGATCAGTAGAGATGATGGGTTACTAACATCAGCACTTTTTTACAGTTTAGGTCACCCGTGCACCTGAGAAACAGGTCTGAAGATGCGTACAGAGGAAAAGGAGGGACCGTGCAGTCCTTCCAGCAGGGCTGTGGGTCTAATTCTGCCATGACGTACAAGCAGCACAGTAACACTATCCTCTCCAACAGGCAATATGTCAAGGTAGAACGTTGCTTGTGTGACTGCTTTGCTTGGCCGAACGGCCCACATACTTTCCTATGTGATGCTGGGGAAAGCGGAGTGTAGACCATCAAAGCCTAAAGTTTTCATTCTCTTCGTGTGGTTACATTTGCAGTTGTGACACTGCAAGTGACGTAAAGGGAGAGGAAAAGGCTGCGTTTTCAGCAAGATGCAAACACAGAGATATTATCCGTCCACTGATTTTAATCTCCCTTCACAAATACTCATGTATAACTAGATCCAAGCCACTGATGCTGGTCCTCCTTCTCTACCTCTGCTATCAGATTTCTTAACCCTTTTCAGCAATGGAGTGGGTATATCACTGCCTTGTATTCAACTGGGACAAGGAATACTTATGTTCCTTAGACTCACTTGCTGCAGCATGTTTGTACCTGGAGACACAATTACAGAGCCTTAAAATCCAGCTAGCAGCTCATACCACCTTAAAACAGAGGTAAAACCTGGAACCTGGGGGAAAAGGAAGGATTCTGATCTTATCCTACCAGATGAAAAGGAAAAGAGTATCAGCAGTAGGCTAGCTTGACATTCCTGTGCTAGAAAAAATGCTGAGGTGGTTTTCAAATGAAGAAATTTCTTTTTTGGCAAAAAAAGTTTTTTCCTCTTACAGTATATTTTTGTTGGAAATGCTGGACTGACTTAATTATAAAAACAATCAGACGACTGACACCAAAATATTTCAGTCAGATAAAAGACTGAAACAACTCTTTTGGGTTAGCTGGCTGATGTTCTTCATGTTTCTTCACCTCCTTGTTCTTTTGTTTGTGCTCCTTAGGCATATTATGTGTCCCATGGTGGACCTTCTTGCGTACTTAGTTGCAAAGACTGTCTCCATCGCACCCTTTTCACTCTTTAACAGGAAGATCATGGTTCATTAGAGCACAAGCCACTGGCCAGGAGGATTGGCTTAGTAGGGGAAGTATTCTAGGTTCCACAAGAAACAATAACACTCTCAGTCAGAATATTTCAATTTTTACTTCTTTGCTGAAAATGTGGGTTCTCCTGAGAAAATACTAGTATGTTTTATTTTCTTTGATACTGTCTTGCATGCTCCTGTCACTGCCTCGCCCCTTTCTGCAGGTGGGAGACTGATTGTTCTCTGGATTTCTGTATACTGTCATTGTTTTATCTTTTTCATTTTCACTGAAAATTTCCAGAGAGTGATAGCACACAGGCAACACTGATGATTCATTTTCTTACCACCTCTAGTCAGCAGTGTTGTGCCTGTGACAGGTATTTTCCCTTTTGCTTTCCCTTGAGATTCTCTTACCTGTATCATTGGAAGGTATAAGTTTTATACAAATTCAGTTTTATTGCTTATCCATGATCAATGAAACAAACCGGATCCTCTCTGTTGGATTCAAAAGGCTTTTGGGGGCCCCCTTCATAAAGCTAGTCTTTGTAATGAGAGAATAAGTAATGAGCAAAAGTGTCTTCTCATTCTAATAAATCAGCAACTTCTACACTCATCAAAATGTAAATGCAATCAACTCATAACTTGCTATCTCTGCCTGTACCCACTCCCTCTCCTCACCTGCAGACTTTGCTGTTTTCTGGGGTTCTGCTTTGACAGCTCTGGTTCCAGACATGGGCTGTCCTCAGTCCTAAAACAAGGGTGGTCCCTTGCATAGAAACATGCATACAAGTATGCACTGATCTCAGAGTTACCTTCGGAAAACAAAACATCATTAATTCATTATGTTTAATCCTTTTTTTTTTTTTTAATTGTAAAGAATATTGATTATCTTTCAATAACAGATTCATTCTCACAGATTCCTCCATGCTTTTCACTTAAACATTATTCCTGGAGTTAGTAGTGTGTTTTTAAAAATTCTTAATATGTCATATATATAATTATTATTTTTAAACGTGTCATTATTCTCACTCTTTCTTGTTCATTTGTGAAGGGCAGACTGTGTATGGTGCCTATCATAGATCTAAACCAAAGGAATTTGGGAACTACAACTCATCTAGAACCCATAATGAAAGGTCACCATCTTGTCATCACCAGTTCTGAACAGTCTTGCAGCAACAAAACAGAGTTACAATAAAGGTCAGAAGTTTTGAAGTCCCTGAGCTGAACTTTTTTCTTCTGTGTGAATGTGTAAGGTGAGGAAGAGAGAGATGCTTTGGTTGTGATTCAGTTTAGTCATTGTCTGAGAAGGAAAGAAATCCTCAGAAAAGTAACAAAAAAAGCAGTAATTCTCAGTGCCTGAAGTTTTTTTTGCAAGTGTTTCATTTAGTTTTTTCATGTTTTGGCTACCTATCCCAAGTCGGGATATGCTTTGCATTCAGTTCTTCAGGTGGGATGGTTGATAGATAGGAACTTGCAAGACCTGGCTCAGGGGTGGCTTCACCACAGGTTTCCTGTGAGACTTTGCACAAGATACTTAAGCCCAGTCCTTTGTGATATTTAATTTTCTATCTCCTGTTGAAAGAAGAATGAACTGAGCAGTAAACACCTTTGCCTTGGTTTTCCTGCTTAGAAAATGAGTATAATTTTTCCTCACTACTTCTTAGAAAAATATAAATATTAATGATCAGCTTTTTAAACTGCCAGAAAAATTCCGTTATTATGTGATCGTCCATCAGTAAAAGTACTGCCCATTTTCACTGCATGTGCCCAGGATGACCAGATCGCTGACCTTCACTTAGGGGGAGCAATTTTTCAGTGTCCGGTGAAGGTAAGTGAATGACGGCTCTGGCAGAGCAGAGGAAAATGTGAGCGTTGCACGGGGAAACTGAGGCACTGAAATCTTATGGGATGAAGTGACAATACCATGAAGGCATTTTCCACTGAATTGTTTCTTAGATGCATTTTGATTACAAGATTACCTTGTAATCTTCTGAAGATGGTATTTTTTTATTCTTTCCTCTAAATCTTTGCATTTTCAATATCATAAAAGAAAATATTATTCTAATAAGCAGTTAATTTCTTTTTAACAGATCTTACCCGATTTTGATAAACAAAACCTGTAAATCATGGTATATATATATTTTTTTACAATGTGTTGGGTTTGCCCTTTTTTTAAAATTTAAATGACTAAATTTTAGGCTCACAGTGATCTTTATTACTTTAAAAAATATCTTTTCACTAAAGTTTTCGGTGATACGCTTTTATGGAGAAAAAATTATATTTGCAGGCAAACAAGTGGTTTGGGTATAAAAATTATGTTAAAATATTTACTTGAGCTAGATGGGTTTTTTTCTGCTATTGCCCTCGACATTATTCATAAAATGCAATCCCAAAGGGTCTTGTGTACACATGCAGGTAAGCTTATCGGCAGCCTGAGCTCTGGTATATCCAGATATCCAGCTATGACATTTCAAATTATAATGATGCATTATCTTTGCCGTGATAAAGCATTTTGAGATGGATGTAGAGTAGGTCCTAAGAGCCTCCTATTGTCAGGAAAAAGAGATGAGGATCCTTGCCAGGTCTCCCATCTGTGGTCATCAGCGGACAAAGGTGACCTCCTAGGCGAATGATCTGGCTGAGAAACGTTTATCTTCTCGGTTTTCTCTGTATGCAGTAGAATTTGAGCTAAGCATAGGGAGCTACAGTGATTACAAAACACTTTCCTTGAAAATATCTTTTGATCGCTGGCCTCCAAATTGCATCAGCCTTCTTCCTTTCCAAGAAGTTTCTCTGTTCTTAGAAACAGCCAGCGCTCAGTGGGGCTGCTGATGAACTTGTGCTCTAATGGAGGCATAAGCAGGAGGAACTAGAAATGCTCTAGTTAAAGGTCAGAAGTTTTCTGAGGGTTTGTTTTACATGTGGGAGATCTGTATTGGTGACTTTTATTTCCTTCATGCTGCCCCATTTTTGTCTAGTCAGTTTGAGGAACAGATGTGGGCTTTCATCCAACAGTGTGTAACATTGTAAATACACATTTTGTGTTTTAATGCCTGGAGTGGTGTCCCCTGGAAATAGACTTGAACAATTACAACTGTACTTGGCATTTGGATGAATCAGCTGGGCTATTTAGGGATCATGAGATCCAAATAGGAGAGTTGCAAACCCAGAAAAGTTTTTTTACTGCAGTGCTGACTTGTTCCAGCTTTACTTTTGCTGACATATCTGAAATCCTTTGTCAGAAATCCCTCTGTCTGTTTCTCACAGCTATCAAACAAAACCAAGGAATGCTGTGGAGGGACACCTTGCAGATTAAGCATTCTTAGCCAGTTTTCTAGGAAGCAGGATATTTCTGGGTGCCAAATGCAAATTTATACCTCGGAGTCTTGCAGAACAATAGAAGAAGAGAAGTTTTCTTTTAACTGAATTTATGGCGAGTTATACATTTGGAGTTCAGATCACTCGGAAATGAGCTTGGCAGATGCTGGCTGTGATAATGATGCTGAACTAGGGGAAATGATCTCACCATACACCTAAGAGGTGAATCATGCTGCATCACAGACTATTTGTAATATAAAGAAGTAGTATATCTCAAGCTTTTATATATCCCTCTAACCTCTCATGTTGAGTTTTTGGATGCACTTTCCCCACCCACAAGTAGCTGGCTGTGGACTTGACTGAAATAATATAGGATGTAGCACCTGACTATGCTACTATTTGTTGGATGTATTTCATGCTTATCTGGAAAAAATACCGCAAATGACTCACTATTTCTATTTTTCCTTTAAGAAATTCGATGTAATAAAAGTTCTTAGGAAGGAATCTTTATAGAATCCTTATCCTGTATTGACATCCAGACTCCCTTATGCTTTATATATAATTTCAGTGACTATTAACTTAGGAAATTTGGCACTTTCATCTCTAACTCATTGCTTCCTAAGCCCCTTTAATTTAGGCTTCAGCATATGTACTGAAGTAGCCCATGTACCTAGCTGCTACTTAAGCACAGCTGAAATCCAAATAGGAAGTGGCATACCATCAAGGCATTTGACTGGACACAATGTTGTTGGCTTAAACCCATCTTTGTCTGCAGCAACATCCTGCTGGGTATATGTAGCGGCAGGACTTCAGCCATCTGTAGAAATGTACAGCTAAAATAGGAAGCATCCTCATAGATTAGACTCATCAGCTAAACAGAGCTTTTCAGGCTCTCAGTTTTAGACCTAGATTTACTCAACTTGCACTGATGTTCCACAAACAGCATGCAGATCTTCCTTTTAATTCGCACCCTTAGACATATTGGTAAACATTCTTTAACATATATTAAATTTTTGCATGAGGTACATGTCAGATATCTTTGACAGAAAAAGCTGACTTGGTTTCCAAAGGTGCTGGTCATCACATATGAGTGTTCATCACTGCTGAAAATTAAGGCTTGTTTACTGACATTGTGGCATATGGGCTGGGGGAGGATTTTCAGAGGTTAGAGATAATTTACTCAAAGGCAATTAACTGCCATTAGTACTTCTAAAATTCCCTTTATTTCCCTTCCTATGCAAATACATCTATTAATGATTAACCCCTAAACTTCCATATCACAAGTATGTTTCAGATCTGATATGCTTTCTGGAAGCAACTGCAAGTTCAAACAGTCTAGAGAATGACTGCTGATAAATCTCTGTAGGCTTGCTTTCTTTTCACTAGAAATTTTTTTTCATACTGCTTCTACTGATCTGCTAGTGATCACTATTAGAGGCAGGATAGGAAGACTTCTGGCCTGACCCAGTCTGGCCATTCCTACATTCCTGTTCTTAGCACTATATACTAATGCTGTCTCTGGATGATGCAATTAATCAGTTACAGAGGATATGGAGATTCGATTACACTAAAAAGAGGAAGATTATGTCATTGATTGTTTTAAGATGGAAACATCTGAAAAAAGCATAACTAGTAAGAATTTCTTCTCCATAAGCAACATGCTTAGGACTTGAAGAGCTAGACTACAAGTTACTATTAATGTAGAATGAATTTATTTTCCAGATGTTACATCAGCACTGAACCCAAAGAATGTTATCTCAGCTGGAGTAACACAGAATTTTACTTACTGAAATAACTTAAGCTTATGAGTATTGCAGCCTGCTTACAAAAAAAGAAAACCAATTTTTTGGGTTACACACTTCTCAACCAGGTAAAGAAGAACTGTTGGTTAACACGAGAAAATTAATATTTTAGGTAAGCCTAAATGACCGATGTGAACAGGACATTTTAAAAAAATAGAAGCATGAAAATGACAGAATGAATCACATCAAATTTTGGATCCAAAGTTAATATTTGATTTATCTAAGGTCTGTTATATTTGTATACTTTATATGTCTACTGCATACTTACGCAGCTGTATATGCTATAGTTACACATCTATGCAAGTGAAAGGAAGTGTTTTTAAATTTGAGAAATCATCTTGCTGTGTGTGCTTTTGACCTCATGAATATAAACCATTTAAACTTATTACAAATACATAACAGCAAGATTGTCCTTCCCTCAAAGCATTTTAGTTACTTATCCTTGAACTAAAGTTCCTGACAGCTGGGAGATCTTTATCTTACCAAGTTAAGATGAAAATTCACTGGACACAACTGATCAAAATATATTTTCTTAATATGCTCAGACAAAACTTGTTGTCAACAAATGCTCTGACAACTCTCGGCTTCCTAAGGACTTACGGCACATCAGAAAGTTTTTCAGGTCACAGTCGTGGTCTATGGGGACACATCTGATCCCTGTCACAACACCTCACTTGTTTTCTTTTAGCATACCCTCTGTTACCCCTTGGACACACTGAAGAGGTGCTGGGGAGGTAAATAGTCATGAGTGTGTTCCATTGCTCCAATTAATAAGTTCACCTTTGTATAAAATATTTTTGTAGATGTTAAATCAACACCATAGTTGTTCCTGGAAGCTGCCGTTTTAACATCTCTTTTGTAGATCAGAGGAAAGAGAACTGAAGTGATCTGGTCTTGGATATTCTCAATTAGGAGAGAGTGCAACACCTCCCTGCAACAGAAGCTCCTGTCTGTTTCTTAAACTAACTACAAGAGCACAAAAATCCCAGGATATTTTCTTTTAACTGCTTTAACAGGTAATCCTTTAGCATGCCTGTTCTGATACATTGATGGAAAGTTATTAGTCTGACTTACAGTTGGTTGCATTTCTGTCACCTTAAAATACTGATTTAATGCCCATCAGTAAGTAATATCTAAACACCTTAACAGGTTATCATTATTCAGCTGAGTCTCATTCCTGTTAATATAGATTAGAAGAGCTATCACTTAACGAATGTTCACCTTAAGTCAAATGCAATTACAGTCACAGATATGGAGAATTTTATTTTTTTTTACTTGGAACCATATGTATGTATGCAAAATGTATACAAAATACTGCAAAATGTTAACAATATGTTTGAACTAAATGAAACAGAATAACAATCTGGATTTAGTTATCCATGAGGAACCCTCTTTTTCTTGGGAAATAGAGTTTTCAGAAAGCTTGTAAACAGAGAAAGAACATCACATGGTTTGCATTATAATTTCTCCTACCAGCTTTCTCTTTCAAAATGAAGTACTCGCTCTAAGATTTTGTGTGTTTGACTTAATGTGGTGGAGAAATAAGAATAAAATATTGAAATCTTTGTGTTCATGATTAGGCCAAATTGAGTCTGATAGAACAGAGCTTTAGGAATTCTAGTTATGCTTCAAATCTCCTGTGGACAATGAAAGGGAAAGCAATGAACCCACTATATTCATCAAGACTTTCAAAAAAGATTGAGGTAAAAAGAAGAATGATCCTGTGCTTAAGACACTTGATTTAAGTCTTGGCTCAATTTCTTCCTTGGTTTCAATGTTCAGTTGAATCTAATCTCTCTGTGCCTCACTTTCCCATTACTTTACAGTAGGCAGTAATTAAATCCCCCCTTTCTCACTCTCTGTTTAAGTTACAAATCTTTCCAAGCAGGAATCCATCCAGAATGTGTGCACACAAAGGAAGATCATAACATTTACTTTATACCTGAAAATTGGTAATATTTCCGTAGGAGCTTGGAGACTGCTGACAATTGCTGACAACTCTTTTACAGGGAGACTAAAGGCTAAATTCAGAAAAATATGGGTGCCAAAATCGCAAACTGCAACATAATACAATCTTCTCCAGGGGCTGCTTGAAAGGGTATCTAAAGCCTGCAAGTAGGTGGGTTATTAACAGCTTGTTGAAGAAGAAAGATATAGGAACTAATGAGAGATGGAAACAAGCTTCTGGTATTTAACTTCTCTAATAAATCTAAGTCTATAAAGCACCAGGTCATGCTTAATGTTTTACTCTGACTGATGTCTGCCGGAGTATGTCTGCACCTCCTCCTTGAATATGTTAGGTATTTTGAATATATTGTACAGGTGTGCTTGAGGTCCCAGATTCTGCAGCAAAAATCTAGCACTGAAGATGGGTATTGCAGTACGTAGACTCGGCATAAATTTCCTGTGCAAAGGGAAATTTTTTTTTTTTCCAGTGAGGGCAGACTTGTCAAGTCCTGAAAGCTGCTAATGACTTTGCTGCTTGAAGAGCAATGAAACCAAAGCTCATCATCATCCAGGCCACTGTTTTATGCCGGAGATGACTGAAATATAACATCAAAACTAAAACTGTGTAACTAATATACTTTCATTGGGAGTAAAACTCTAATTGAGTAATGTACAGTGGGATATCATCCTCTTCATTGTAAAAGCCCCGTCCTTGAAGAATGCTCAGAACCACCACTGGAGAAGACTTTTAACAAGCCTTTCCATCTGATGGGAAGAAGCTAACAGGGCTCTAAGTGTGTGTGGGAGAGAGTAATAATTATTGTTTCTGACCTGTTATCTTCCCAGTGCATTAGAAGGGATGGATTTTTAATAAGATTGAGATGTTAGGATGGTGACATGCACATAACAAGAGGTGCAATGGCTGATCCCCTTTTCTCTTGCAGAAGATGTTTGAAGGTCTCACTGTTCCTTCACAAACCATCTTAATCAGCATTTTTTGGACAAAGTTCTAAAGGGGAAACAAAAGTCTAATGTACTTTCCAAGTCATGTAGAGATGATTTTGTCTTTAAAGGCATCTAATTTCTGTAGCAAGGGAGGAGATTATTTTACAACATATGGTAGCTGTCCTGTGATGTCATAGTGATTAATGACAGGATCAGTTGGATGCTCCAGTGGCATAGCAAATGACCTGGGTTTCCTGTAACAGCAACAGTTACACGCTCGTACTAGGACCCTGCAATTAAATGAGCTCTAGTCTTGGCTCCCCCTGGGTTTAAGTACTATAAAATGAATGCAAAGACTACTACCAACTTCATGAGGATGTGGGTCAAGCATTCTGTGACTTTTGGCAGATCTCTTAGACTGTGGATATCTGTTTCCCATCTGTAAAACTGATATTATAATTAGCTGTTTACAGGCTTCATGTAAAATTAACTGGTTGAAGGTCTGTGAAATCTGTGTAGAAGAAAAATATTAAGTGGAAATAACATACTTCAGGAAAATTATCTGTATATTTTTAACGCCTTATCATAGACTGAAGAACCTCCAACACTCTCTGCTTAATGTTCTGTTTTAAATGTGTAGAGTTTAATTGGCCTCATGATTATTCATCAGATAAAACCAGGAAGCCTTCATTAAGTGCTTTGTGCTCTACTTTCATGTCAAGATTTTATGGGTAATCATAGTTCCCTGTCTGAAACAATTCTGGGAGCAGATAAAGTATTTCTACTGTACTGAAGCAAAGCAATACAGATAAGGAATGATCCATTTGTCCCAATACCAGCTTTATTAATAGATTGACGAATGTCACTCTAGCTGTAATTTTAGGTCATGTATAAAGACATATGTGATTTGTCATTAGCTGAGGCAAAAAAAAAAAAAAACACAACTGAAAAACTATTTCTTTTCTTGATCCAGTCTTTACCTATGATTTTCTTCAGTCTTTCCTGATCATTTTGGTCAAAATTACAGTCTTGGGCGTATGTTGTATTTGGGATCAGGCTTTGCACTTAAACCGCTGAGGTTCTTTGAGTCCAGGATCTTCAAATGATTCATCTTTTTGATCTGTTTTTCTCTGTCTTTAATGATAGCAGTATAATATTAGTAGGTAATTTCATTATATGTCAATACTTCTTTTCCACTTCTGGTTACTGGACAGTTCAGTCAGCAGATGTAAGGAAGAAGATCCTGTTGCTACTGGTATAGGGTTTTACCAAAAAACATAACATCGTTTTTGTTTGGTTTAGGTTCTTTCACTTAGCAAAAAGTGAATACTCCTAGGTTATGCAGAGAATGCTTGAAGGTTGACACATTTGGATTCTCAGCCCAATATTTTATAATTTTCTTGAATAAACCACACCTCTGGCTGGTTTCTGAATCTTGCAGTGTATGAGTGTGTAATTACTTCACACTGGTAAGAGGAGCTCATCCAAAACTCTCCTACACTACTGATATTCTGATTACAATGGCATCCTGGAGGTAAGAAAAAAAATTGCATTTCTACAGCCACTTTTCTCCAGGTTAGACGACCCAAAGAGTACAGACATGAACACTGTGCACTATATAAACTAACCAACACCGATTCATGTTCTTTCCTGCTCACTGACTGTTTTTGTGACAGGTTTGGAAGTGAGATGAACACACAAGTTTCAAATAATTTATGGAAGTGAAGAAGGAACATTCACACATATCGCATTCCAGTGATGACACTCTGGATGACGTCTGGAGGATACCAGGTGCCAGATATAGTGATGGGAGAAGGTGGAGGAAAACACAGCCTGTTGGCTGGCTTCATTTTGTTGCTTGCCACTCATGAAAAGCCACAGATCCCTGCTTACTCACAGCAACATTTTTTTACGTCATTTGGAATTGACAGTTGATGGCTACCCTTATGGGCAGGAGACTGCATAAAGTAGATCACAACTCTGAATTTGTAATGACAATTCTGGTGGTGTTTGTTACGGTGAGTAAAATTGCACACATCCTATGAATGCCCTCCTGTTTTATTTCTGAACTTTTAATGTGACTATGCAAAGACATTCTCTGCTGAATTTGCTTCATTAGATTAATTTACAACTTCTTTGTTAATGAACTCTAAATTGGTACCTCAGCTTTTGCAGAGGATGTGTATTCCATCCTATTTTTAATTCATCCCATGTAGCTATTGAGTGACGAGGGCAGTGTCTATTTGTGATGGGACATTGGAACCTGATATAACAAGTGGAAAGGGAGAGACAAGAGACTTTCAAAGCATTAAATTAAAACCTTTGGGCCATAACTTAACTTACTACTTATTTTTCTCATTTTGTTGCCATCAATACTTTTGTTCTACTCTTGATGTCATGTGTTTCACAAAGCATGGTTTGGGGCTTTTTGCTCTTTGATTTTATGTGCTATATGAGATATTTTCTATTAGTTTGTATTGTATCCCATGCTGTCTGTTCTTATTCAGATGTGTGCTATTAATTGTCTTTATGAGAGCTATAAACATTTCTGAGATATTTAGCTGTTGTTCCCCTTTAACTTGCACAAGAACCAGATCTGAGTAAATGTAAATTTCTGTGGAAGCCTGAGAGCTGGCAATCTTCCGCCTCTGCACTAAACAGGCTCAGGGCACCAGCATGCCCGTCGACTAGCAATCAGGGAAACCACGGAAGCTGGTCACTTGTTGATTTTGACCTGAGCCAACCAGCAATCTGCCAGACAGTGCCTGGGCCCGGTGTGTGTGACAGGACAGGGCAGGATGGGACAGGACAGGGTTGTTCATGTGATGGACCAAGTCATACTGTTCAATTTCTTTGAAGGGGTAGAGCAGTGAGCCTTGTGAATCAAAGTCTCTCCATCTGTCACATGGGACAGAGAAGAAGTGTAAGACATTTTTTAATTTAATTAGTATTAACAGTAACTTTTAAGAGTATAGAAGGAAAAGAGGAAGACAAGGTTTAAGATAGAGAGATGAAATTCACTCTGGGAAATAATTATTAACTTACTGTTAAGAACTTTGGTGAAGGAGGGAAATCTGAAGTGAATTATTTGTTTTCATGATTTGTTGTCCTTAAATGTACTTGAAGTTGTCAAGGTCTAGAAAGGATGCTTAGGGGTTAGAAGGAACTGCCAGGAGATCTTGTTTATGTTTCTTTGCTACCACTCCAAAATAAGACCCTGCAAACGTCTTTCTTTTGTCAGTAATATAGTGACAGCATTTTCTCCTATTCTTTTTTGTCTTTTGTCTTCCACATAGATTGTCCTTTTGAAGTATAGACACAATTTGCTGGCAGTGAGTCCATAGCAGTGACCGCTCTGAGCTATTGCAATATCAGTTATGACTTACAATCTCAGAAATCATAATTTGAAAAGATTCTTGTTATTTAAAATAATGCTGAAGTGCCAAGCATCTCAGAGGGTGAGTGTGAGACAAAACCATGATCCAAAAAGTGTGAAGGAATGTTACTGCTTGAAGATTTGCTTTCTTGGCTTTCTGTGGTATAACCAGGCTCCACTACTACCAAGTCAAAAATGCTGTAAATACATAAGAAAGCTCAAAGGTGCTATGAACTCATTCTGTTGGTTCAGATCTATTCAAAATGTTCTCTCTGCATCAGATTTAACATTTTGCTGGAAGAGGCATCGTCTGTCCCCTGCAATGGGCATGAAATCATAAAACCAATATAAATTCTGCAGTTTTTCCTGCAATGAGTTCAAGAGTCATGAACTCACCCCAATCAAGATCAGAACTGATGTTTGATCTATAAGGAACAGACGCTTTATTCACAATCAGGGAACTACAGCATGAGTGGTAACTGGGTTTGTCAAACAAATAATGCCTTTCAAACAATAGTTAGGACTTCCATTTCTACAAGAGGGAATCCACAAATTCAGCTGATCTCATGACAAGCATGAATGTTAAATATCAAATTGAAGAATCTGACTGGAAAGCAATTAAGCATTTTGCCTGTCTCTGTTTCTGAATGTTCACCTTTGGGCACTAACAGCATTGCTTTTCACAATGCTGATGCTCATTCTACAAATCACACAGTTCTGAGGGGTCTAAGGTTGAACTCTACAGATTGTTAGTCATTTGGATTTAAAATCATATACAAGCTGCTGATAGGAAGCAAAACAAACTAGTGTGACCAATGTCTTGCTATTACAACCCTGTTTTGTCTTATAAATTGTGGACAGCACACATAAGAGAACTCAAGAAATAAAGGAAATTTTACTCATTGTACAGTCATGCCAAATTTTATTCTTAACTACCAGATCTGTTTGGCCTTGACTTACTGCTCTTATGTATGAAGCTAAACTCTGATCTATTGTACCAGGCTCAATCAAGATCCCTCCAAGTTCTGTAAACACAGTGTACCTTGCTCAATCGATGCATTATCAACATGTTAAAAAAAAATGCAAATAGAATCTGAATGAATTCTTGAATTTGTGATAGTTAAAAAACAGAAAGTATTGATGTATAGTTAAAACTCAGAAAGTATTGGTGTATGAAAGGCAAGATACTTTTTTCAAAAAGGTGTTTCGATGTTTCAGGAGAATGTTTCAGTGACAAAGACTGACATAGCCAGAAAGAGCGGAAGGTTGTGGATAAACCCTTTGTCCTTTTTTGCACCACTCACTCTGCCAGGTTTGCACATATCTGACAGCCTTCAAAAGCTCTAGAACTCTACGAAAGTCTCCTAACATAAAGGAATGAGGTGAAGGAGATGAGTTAGCTGCAATGACTGTCAACACACTATCAATGCAGTGCAGGACCAGATTTGCCCATTGGTCTCACATCCCTCCGCCATTCATAGCGGAAACCTGACCATGTGCTTCAGTGCTCTCTTGGCACAAGCTTGGTTCATCTTGGTGGTTGGGAAGGAGTTCCAGCCTTGCTCAATGCTGTCTTGCAAAGGCAAGGTCTTGTTCATGCAGTCTATTAGAGTCAGGCTTGCACAGGGATAAATCTGCCATGGTTTGCTCCGTTGGACAGGTATACCGAGCAGAGCTCTTCCCAAACACAGGGGAGATGCTCTGACCCTGAATTAAAGCCAGGAATGTGGCTGGAAATATGCAGGTCATAGGGTTTTGTGTGCTTAACCAGTTTTCAGGTCCTTTCTTCCCTTTGCAACAGCAATTAGTACGGCATGAGTTCTCCTTTGTTAGTGTCAGGGCATGAAGGTAGAGGGAAATAAACCTGTCACAGGTATGGCCAAGAGAGGTCACGGATTCAGTAAGGAGACCGCTGCCCTTAGCTCCAGGTAGGCACAGTTTGAGCCACTCTTCTGATGACTAACACAAACTTTTATCTATCTATCACTTTCAGTGCAAAATTAAGGGAATTGTGTGTGAGAAGGCAGTGAGAAATTCCCACAGAAAACTTGGATTCAGTTTTTGTTGCTGTTTGTCACTTCCTGAAAGCACCATTTATTGTTATCCTGCCTGGGTGTCCATGAAAATTATTTGAGTCAGGGCCAGCAGTAACTCACTGCTTCTTTCCCATGTAGATTTTGCTTGCCAGAGTCTTAAACTATGAAGGGTTCCACTGTAGAAATAATATTGTTAACTCTAAGCACTCAGAAGTTTTTAATCAAGGACCTTACAATTGTGAGACAGGCTTAAAATCCAGAGATTATATTACTAAATGATGGCTTAAAATTCTCAATACTAATCTATTTTGTCTTCTGTTTTGTAAGACTGAAGAAAACACTTGATTGTCATTGTAAAGATTTCCCTGTAACCATGCAGCCTAGAATGCTGACGTTCTTGTATATTTAAATTCCAGGACTTGGGACTTCAAGAGGAAATTTTAAAAATAAACTTTTCATGAGAGTTTCTTCTACCACAGAAACTAAAGGAGTTTTTTTTTTTCAGCTTCTCTATCTTTGGTAACGAATTACATTGGAAGTACTTCTTAAAATTACGTAATTTAACAATTAATTAATTTTGTTAAATGCAAGTACCCTGAAAAATCTTACTTGTAAGGAGTAACATGTAGACTAACAATTCCATAAGAGTGAGAAAGGATAAGAGAGTGAGCTGACTAGTGATATTGCTGCTGAAACAATCTGAAGAAAACACATAAGTCAGTTACTAGCCACTAGAGGTTTAGAAATAATTTCTCTATGAGCGGACTATTTTCCTTTAACCTTTGAGAGATTTCATTCATCAGTTTGGGCAAGATAGAAAACTATTCTTGTAATGGTGCCAGAACCCACTGTAGCAATTCTAAATGCACTAAACAAAATGTTTTGTATCAGGCAGATACAGGCTGAAACACTGGATCCAAATCATTTGCAGATTAAGGAAAAAGTTAGATGCATTTGCTTACTTCCAGCTGTTTGCAATCTCTGTTATCAAGCAGAACACAGACCAAATGCAACCAGCATCAAGCTTGGAGAAACTCAATATCTGAGCCTGACTTTCACTCTAAGACTCAGGACCATTTTGCTTAGACATATTTCAAACATCTGAAACATTCTCATCAAAGAAACAAACACCCTTGGTTGACCTGCAGGAGAATATTCTTCAAGAACACTCTAGTCAGGCTAGCTCCCACAAATAATTCCGAAACCTTAGAACTGGTGAAATAGCCCACACTTTATGCTCCTACACCTCTGTCTCTGTTGCAAAATACATTTCATAGAAAGAAATAGAATTTATAGTTTCCCGTACAAAGAGAACTTTGCTCATACCTAAAGTAATGGCTCCCTCCTCAATGTAGTATGTTATTGTGGTTATTAAGGTAGCTTCAAAATGGCAGACTGAGAAAAAGCCCCTGAAGATGAAGACAAATGAACTGACTAGTAAATCCAGCATCACATTCAGTTTTCTGGTCTACAAAACACTTTCTGACCTCCTGGTCTCGTTAAAGCTGGTTGTTTAAAAGTCCTTCAAGGCACGCATGGACAGCACTCAGAATAAATACCCTTGCTCCTTTTGCAAAGGTGTCTCCTTGTTGCTGTAAATGCAAAAATGAATTATACAGCACATCTGTGATTTGTAAATGCAGATGTAAGTTCCTTAAGCAGAAGCAAAACACAGCAAATGGCCCTGATCCTCTGTCTGGTATGAGGAACTTATTTTTATAAGCTCACATGCTCAGATTGGAAGTGATTAACTTATCTGCAGAGATCTGAAACTTGTTAGTCCACGTTTGATGGGGAGAAGGGGGTCATTCTTAAAATACCACCAAGCAGTTTGTGAGTTGACTGTGTTGGTTATGCGTGCACTTAATATGTGTGTGTCAGCTACTGCCCTCTGCTGCACAAAACCACATCTTCCCAGCAGCTAACCACCAGCAACCTTCTTGGATCATCTACAACATGGATCGACTACAACATGCTCATGCTTTTGAAGCTGGAGAAATTACTTCCCTCCTTCCAGTGAGATATTCAGAAAGTCACCATGTTTTTCTTTGAGCCTACCATGAAACTTCTAGCAGGCTATAGCTTTCTTGCAGTGCTCTACAGCAGTACTTCTGCTCTGGAGTCTGGTGAGTGTGCAGATCTCCTCAACCTAAGCCAAAATTGCCTGTACTTAAGCCATGTTCACTATCACCTTAACTGTAGCCAGAGACTCTGAATCTGAATCTATATATGGATCCTGAAAACCATAGTGTTAAGTGCTGTAGCAATGTCTTTAGAAAGTCAGCACAACCCAAAAGTTTAAGCTTATGAGATTCCCCACTTTCTACCCCCAAGTTGAGAAGGACAATTTCCTTCGGCCACCACAGTGAAGGTTGTGCCAACCCCTGTGCTCAGCTTTTGCCAGACCACAGGCTTGGTCTTACATCAATCCCTTCCTCCTGCAGCAGGGAAGAGCAAGACATGAACATCACCTCCTTTGAGAGAGAGGGAGAAGGAATGTCCTGCCTTGCTGGAGATCACTGCAAAGGTAATAGCTATCATCTTTGAAGAGCTGCCTGAAGGGCTCAATATTTGTATGTCTGAGGAGGGTATTGGAGAGATTGAGTGTGCTGAGAAATCTGCAAGTTAAGAACAACACGAAATGTGCGTGTTTGGCAGTATTTGAGGACAGAAAGCATAGACTGTGCAGAGTACTGTAGGGGGAGTACAGGGAAAGATTTTTAAACCTACCTTTTGTCTGGTTCAGATTCAGGGTCTCTGCTACAGATAAGGTGGTAGTAAAGATGGCTTAGATACAGGCAAGTTTTGGCATAGGCTGAGAAGAACCACACACTCTCCAGACTCCAGACCAGTAGAAGACCTTGCAATCTGCTCCCTGCTGCTCATTCACACGTCTGCAAGAGATCAAGCCCTTGCAGATCTGCCAGCCAATTTACTCCTCTGAATGCACCCTAACCTAACTCAGCTGCAAAAGAGTTCAGCTAGCTGAAGCTGTTTAAAATGGATTTTGCTGTCCTGGTTCGTTATGATTCAGATAATTTAAATAAGCAAATTTGTTGTAAGCAGCAAGATGGAGCTGTCAAAAGGGCAGTGAAAAATATCAAGGGTGTTAGGATAAATAGTGTCAGATCACAAAGTGCAATCACAAAAAGACATACATTCAAGACCCAAAGACTGTCATGATTAAGAAAGCTCCCAATCTTTTCTTTCCTTAAAGATTTAAATTTGCATGTCTATTTGTGGAAGTGCACATACGGTAAGAGTACGTATACAAGCCATGTGCCTGGACAAATGAGGGATTATGGAAAATGAATAATAAGAAATGAAATTGCTCACAACTGCATCTTGTCCAATCTTCCAAATTGAAATACTTTTTCTCTTAGGAAATTGTTATTTAAGACTTTCCAAATAGAATTCTCACATATTTATCTTGCATGTGCTTTTATTCCTTCCACTTGATCTCCCTTCAAATTATTTATAACTGTGGCATCTGGAATTGTGGGTTGATTTGAGCTGTCTTAATGTGGTCTAGTGATATGAATAAGAAATAATGGTGCAATGCCATGTTTTCTTGTACATTTTCCACTATGTGGCTAAAACAGATTGGGACACTCAAATACAGAAAAAAAGTGAAAATATCATGGTTGTGTGAGAATATTGAATTTCTGATGACAAAGGCAGTATAAATCTCTACTTAAAAGCCATGGTTAACCAGGACCTTGCAAGTGACCAAGCATTGATTTTAAAAGACTGAACATTTTTGACAATAATATTTCTGCCATTTCAAATTCACTAATTACCTTCCCTGTGCTTCACACCTCCCCTTCATTATTCTTCTAATCTTATCAGTGTTTTTACTGTATCCATGGAGTAACTGGTCCTGGCTACAGCCTCTAAAGGCACATTCTGGACGTACCTCAATCACCTAATGAACAAGGGGAGGCAGGTCCTTACAGATATTCACTTCAAACATACAGATGCAAAAAATAGACTCTAAAAATAACAAACTGAGATTATATACAATTTCAACACCCAGCTCATACTCACTATTAAAAGAATAAGTTCTCGATGGCAGCAGCTCAAATAAATCACTCCTACTGAGGTTGTAGCAGTAGTTTAGAGCCTGAATCTCTCCTCTGATTTAAGAGAAGCAAGACTGAATGTGGTTTTTTCAAATAATTGTGGACTTGTTGCTAATGTAGTGGGGTTTATGTTTCTGGAAGAAGTAAATTGTGAGAATGAACACCATCTCTTTGTGGAAAATTGCCCTGCAGACTGGAGCCCAAATAATCTAATATGGAGTTAATAACACCTGTAGAGAAAAACAGAAGGGATGATATTGGGGTTGCTATGATATTGTTTTTAAAGGCTGTGTGAGGCTTTATGAACTACCTTGTATAAATAAGTTCTTATTCATTTTTAGAGCAGTTATGGGATGTGTTAAGTACATTGACACTTTGTATTTATAGAAATATTTAATGGAACTTTTTTTATTCTGGTGAGATGTACAAAAACTTGGGTTTCATTTTTTCTTCAGCTGCATTTGACATCTTACCTGTGTCTGTAGGAACTCGTTTACTTTATGTCACTGAGTTTCTGATTTATCACAATCACTGATGTATCATTACTTCATGGGAAAAGAACTGTATCATGTCTGCTGGAAAGTTGAATGCTGGTTACTGTTTTCTCTTTCAGGCACAGAAAAGGAATTTCATAAATAATTAGAACAGAATGATTTTATTACAGCATCATGTGCTATAATGATAATTTTTTTGCATATTTATTAGTCTATATTTCTACATATCAATTTTTTTTGTGCTTTGAGAATGTATGTATACATCAGAAGCATCCTTCACTGAGCTATGTTCCTAAAAGTCACTTCTTACTGCTTACCACCTTTGAACCTACCGTATTTCTACTGTATATAATACCCCTTTCCAGTAAAAATAAACCTCTTAGAATTCTGCCCTGCATTCATGTTTGATATTTTGGGGTTTTCAATGACATTGAACTTCATTCAACATTGCATTGCACATCGCATAACTATTTGCCTCTGTTGAAATCAAAATAAAGTTAGCACAAAATGTTACCACACTGATTCTGTAGCATTACAAGACTGCATCAAAACAGTTCTAAGTGACCACACACAGAGCAGTGAAGCAGGAGAAGTAGCCAAATATTTGTAGCCATTCAGTATTTCCTAGTAATATGCTGGGACACTAGCTTCTATTGTCTAAGCAGGAATTGTGTCACCTATTGAATAAACTGATGGTTTGCATTTGTTTATTGCTTGTCATCTAGAATTAGAGAGTGTATTAATCTGCCTGTTGATGTAATTTTGGTGTTCTTTTGCGTACCACTGAAATGCAGCCACCTCTGGGGAGATGCGTGGCAGCTGTGAATAGCTTAGGGCATTGCAATAGTGTGGGAACCAAGTGAAGAACTGTGATTTAGTGGCAACCTGGATTTTTTAACAGTTACTGCTCAATAAGTTCTTTGAAATGGTGACTTTACTGCCAGTTACAGCAGCTGCTGGACTCTTACACTCCCATAAGGAGAAAATTAAAAATACCTAATTCCTTCTTGATGTTTTGTTGTTGCTGCTGCTTCAATAAAACAGCTGGCTATTTGTTGTTTGTTTGTTTTGTTTATAGAATTAAAGACATAATAACAATAAAATATTTAGTAAAATAAACATTCTTATCTACTAAGTAGACCCACACTTCATAGATATTTATTCTGTTTGCTACCTGCCAGCTCTCTTATGCAGTTAGTCTGCTGCTTCTCTCTTGCTGAAAGTTTCATCTCTCACTCTTTTTGAGGACAAATTCTGCATGTTTCTCACAATAAATCCTTTCTTCCTTCTTCAGTTCACTGTGGTTGATGTCAACATTCACAAACTGCTCAATCTGCTAATCAACCTGAGTAGCTGTAAATTGATATACTGTGATAAGTCAATGGAACAACTTTATTTTCACAGAAAAAAAAAAAAAATGCTTGAAGCAAAACCATCATAATCTGACCCCTTGTAGTAAAACCAGTTTCAACAAGCACAGTGTGTCATCTTATATATCATAATAACAGTTAAATGTAGTCATTTGATCTACCTATTGTAAAAGAGATGTATCCAAAGGGCTAGACCCACCAAAGACTAGATTTTGGATGTTCTGCCATAGGGCGGAGTCCAGAGAATTGCAGCAGGTGCCTGTGCTCACCTATTCAACACCCAGGAAAGCTGATGTCAAGGAAAAAGATTCAGAAAAGCTAGGATGTCAAGAGGAGAGCCACCTGAATGAATATTTGATTTTTTTTTAAATATCCAATGAGTTATTGAATATTCAGTGGAAAGGTGCAGCAATTTCAACAAGTGAGAGTGCTCTTTTCCACAGGACTCTACAGTCCATCAATTTGGACTCCCTCCAGAGAGCAACACAACTTCCAAGCTGTAAGTCCACCTTCCCTCATTCACAAGAGTGAGTTTAATCAAGGTCTAACTTTTCAGCAGTCTCATTCTCTGCAGTGTCCTCTTATTGTTAGAGAAAAATGCAAAGGTCTACATTAAAAAAATCAGACAGAAAATAGAAGTCCAAGACTTTAATCTGTAGGCAGAACTAATTAATAATTTGCAGCACATTAAAATATTCAGAAAAGTAAATTCCTACCACATCTATAAGGAAAGGAACTAAAATTATCTGAGTTTTACGGGTCAGGAAACCAGCACATATTTTAGTTTATATGTCTCACTTAGCAAAAATGTTAAATGTCATAAGTAGCACTAAATCCTAGAAATAGTTCTTCAACATCAACTCTGCTGCTTCATAATTATGGCCATAATTTTTAATAATTTTGTTTTAAGAAACATTTTCTGTTCATTTATTGATTTTCAGCGTATTACTACTAAAGAGTAATTGTTTGCCATTAAAATAAAGTTAAAAAATAAAAGGTTTCTCATCAATTTTTAAATCAATTATAATATTCAGTATGAAACTAAAATGAGACTAAGTTGATGCCTTTCACTTTGCATTGGTCCAGACAATTAGATTTGAAGTCAGTTCATCCTCCTGTAAGGGAAGAAGTCACAGGTGGCCAATTTAGAAGCTGGAATGTTGCCGCAAGTAATCATTGTCCGATGCAAATCAAATAATAGTTATTGCTTAAATGTGCTGCATAAAATCTGTACAGAGGATGCACTTCATAGACAACATTGTTTTCATACAGTCTCACACATGTGATGCATGAGCATCAGAAAAGCAGAAATAACAAGACTATGAAGAAGACTATGTAGCAGTAGATTATTATCACTTAAAGCTCTGGTCAGTTTTACAGCAATATTACTCTGACAAATTCCTAGCATAGTCATTTAAAAAAAAAAAAAAAAGGAATTTTTTTTTTAAAAAAAAAAAAAAGAGGAGGGCTTCTGGATATGTTAGTTCAGTTTGTCTATAAAATGCATAGAGTTAGTTTTACAGTCAGTGCCAGTATTATAAGATCTCCAAGGATTGCAGTCCTTCTAGTGAGACAATCTTCTGCAGCAATGAAACTTAGCAAGGCAACTGAAGCTAGTTTTCAGGTTCATAGTCTCCTTCAGCTACTGTGGGGTCTATAGTAGAAAATTATGCTTTTGGGCAAAATGCAGCATCCTAAAATTAAGAGTTCAGAGGAATTGTTTATCTAATGCGTCTCACTGCACCTTTC
>NW_009625109.1:33769-40803 GCF_000690535.1 Cariama cristata | reverse complement strand
TAGGGAAAAGTAATTTGGCTATTTTATTTCCCAGCAGTAGTTAAATCAAAGGATGGGAGAAAAGAACCACAAATGGTGACTCAGCATTTTTATTCTGTTTAATGGAAGAGGTAACTTTGTCAATTCTGTTTGTGTACTTTAAAAACAAAGGTGATCAAATAATAAAATTTAATTTCCTATGCCTTCATTTTGTTCTCCACAAATTTTTATTGAGCTTTTTCAACTTTTTCACTGAGCTTTCAAAATATTCAGAGAGTTCTATGAAAGATTCCCATGGCTAGTTTCCTGATTAAATAGTGTATAATTCTTCATGGATAGCTGATATTTTCCAGAGATTACCTTTGGGAGAGTAAGTCATTACTGGATTAGCAAAAGGGAGGTAGCAGATTTATAAGTGGAAGAATCTAAGTAGGCTGTCTAGGCAGACTTTTCAACTCCTCTACAGCCTTTGGCATATAATATATATCCATTGGAAGATATCCTGCTCCCGCTGAACTCAGTGGGAGCTTACCAATAATTTCCATAGGGCTAACATTTTACCTAAGGAATTCAGGAATGGATGTAAGCCATCACTCTTCAGGACACTGAAGAACCTCTAACTAGTAGAGCTGGGAAGGGAATTTTCCCTGTGGGCAGGTCATGTAGGTTATGGTAGAACTCAAGTCTTCATGCCGCAGCATGGAGCCATGCAGAGAGACTGACTCTGGACCTAGCAGGATTACAGCTTCTTACAACAGTCTCTAGCTTGACAGTCTCACCAGGACTAATTTGTGTCTCCCCAGTCCCTGAAAGAGTTTATTCAAGACTCTTTCTGGCATTTCTGGGCATGCCATGCCATCAACCCTTCAAATTGTTCACTCCAGAATTTCTTAGC
Organism: Cariama cristata; assembly: GCF_000690535.1. Taxonomy (NCBI): domain Eukaryota; kingdom Metazoa; phylum Chordata; class Aves; order Cariamiformes; family Cariamidae; genus Cariama; species Cariama cristata. The sequence continues at coordinate 39,929 of NW_009625109.1, read as the reverse complement.
CTTAACCTCATTTATCTAGGACTAGTCCCTTCTGAAGACAGGATATTAGACTATGTGGACCACTAGTTTGGCTTCATAAGTTCATTCTCATAAATGTTTAATCAGTGTCATGTAGGAGATGCAGGAAGCATTTCTTAGTCTCTGACACAAACATGACGCAGCTATGGTCACAGAGGGTCATTATCAGTGCTGGGATTCCATATTTCACTGGTCTATATTAGATTTGCACATTTTTATCTAACCAACTGCCATCTCTGTGCATTCTCCAGCTCTACAGCATTTCCCTTCTGCTAAGTACAGAGGCTGGAGGGTTTTTTTACTTTCTGACTTGTCTCGTGTCCAGGATAGATTTCAGCTATGTATTCCCTGCCCACATATCTGACAACTCTAGATCCCTTTCTGTTACTTCTCCATCCTCCATGGTGCTTGCAGCACCTCCTAATTTAGTAGTACCTTCAGATTTAACAAATGTGGTGTGTGCTCCTTCTTCAAGATCATTAATAAAAATCTTGAACAATGCTGGGCCAAATTCCCATCTCTACAGCACTTCCCCACAGCATGATGCATTGCTGTTTAAACTATACCACAGCAAGTCCTCCCTTGCGTTGTACATCCCAGCACGGAGGAAGTGCTGTAGTGTAAAATCATACATAAGAGCAGACTGGAATATTCTGATATCTTGAGTTTAGTTAAGTTGTATTTCAGAAGTTTCCTTGTACCTTTGAAGCTTGAAATGCAGGTGTACAATATTTTAGGAGGCAGGGGAGTCATATTAACAGGTTTGGCAGAGCTTGGAAAGTACAAATTGAGCCAACTGTTTGACTTTGGGAGAATGCCTAATGTTTTATTAGCACTGCTGCTTCTTTTCAAGAGAAGTCAGTGGTCATTTGGGAGGTCTGATGAGAAATGTTTCATCAACGGAGTACTGGTGTTTCCGAGGAGGAAAATTAAAATCATTCTGTACTCAAAAAAGTGATTTGTTTACATGTATATCTCAAGTTATTCTAACTTGTACCTCCAGTCATAAAAGACATGAGGTATGAGGAGACTGTCAGGGTAATGACATCCCCTTCCTCCCTAGGCATTTCACTGACATGTAAAGCTAAATAGCTGTTCCGAATAGTTGACTTTACCTGGGATTTCTCAGTAAGGTCAACCTCTTGTCTGATAGCTATTTTCTGAATGCAAGCTAACAGAGAAACTTAATGACCTCTATTTACTTCGAGTAGAAATCCATCAAAGGGACAATTAGCTAATTTTAAACATAAATTGGCTCCCTGGTGAGAAGCAAGCTTATAAATAAACCATTTCATTTGTTCACTGAACTAGACTGTCATGCAAGTGAAATTGCTGATTCTGAAGCAGACAAGCGATTTGAAATGTTTACATGAATGACTTCAAATTGGCAAACTTGTCTTGCCTTAAGTGCCCTGAGAGAAGGACTTCGGGGAAGGAACCACGGGAAGCGCATTCCTTTGCCACTGCTGATGTGCAGGCAGGTTACAGCCAGGCTCAGCCCTGCTCTATCTGCACCATCCACTGGAGCAAAGCAGCCTGAGCTCTCTCCAGTGATTCTGTTAGCAGGCAGTAAATGGTGCCGACAGACACAGCTCCTCAGCTTTCCAGCTTGCACACAAGTAACTTGAATGTTAGCACTGGACATGGAGAGAAGAGTAGGTTCATGCTTTCAATTAGACTGTGTGCAATTGCAAAGTGTTTGCAAGAAAGCTGCGCTGATTGCCTGCTGGTTTTCTCTCTCCTGAGTGTTCCCTTCATCAGGGTACATGAGCACCTTTAGTCTCCATTGCAATTGTTTTTCCAATATAAAAGTTTCCTGAAGGAATGGAAGTGCTGGTTTCTGATGATAGCATCATTGTGCCTCAGTTTCCTAAGTGAGGTTTTTGGTGGGACTTAGGTTTCTGGAAGAGCAAAGCAAGGAAGAAAGGTCCATATCTCAGGAGGCTGCCTTATAACGCACACTGGGGACTTTCACTTTCTTTCCAAACCAACATCCCTGAGAAGTGGCATGTGCACTCAGCATGTGTTGCCAGTACTCATCACCACAGTATTTCCACAATACTAACTTTGTTTAAGGGGTGAATACATGACAATAACTTGAAGGTATTTAAAAGATGACAAATAGGGCAACAGAGAAAAGAAAAGACATTGCAGGCCAGTTTCCAATCCCATGAGATATGGGGACTGTGAAAACGTCTGATGAGACCCCAGTGCATTCTCAAGCAGAGAACAGGATGGAGCCTTCTTAGGTCAGATGGGGTACTCAGGAGGGAAACTTTATAGCTGTCTTCACTCTATTTGAACAGAGCCCTCCAGATTGCTGTGTGAAATGTTATCAGACCAGAGATTAATTGCTTCTAAAGGCAGCCAAGTAACTGCTACAGGCAATAAAAAGGGGAAGAAAGAAAAGATCCTTTAAGTAGAATTTAATGACCTTCTCCTGCACATTGTTTTACTTTGCCAGATTAATATATAGTCACTTGTATAAACGCAAGTTTGTGTGTGTGCTTGTGCATGTGTGTGACTCCACGTGTGTGGTGAGATTGTACTTGCATACTCAGTTTTCTCTTTTCTCTAATGCTGACTATCTTTGCTCAGAGGAACATGCCATGATTAAATCAACTAATCTCATCTAAACTAATCTGAAAACAAGAGATATAACTGTTCCCACAGCTAGGAAACAAGAAACCTCTATCCTGAGGTAGATTATCTATGTTCAGTGGGCTTTTGGGACCTTCATCATTCTTTGAAACAGGTGGCAGGAAAGTTCAAACTGTGACACTTTGCTCTGGTCTTTCACACCTGCTAAGTGATAGGAAGGTCTGCTCATGCTGAAGATTTCTCCCAGAAATATAACCTTGATGGGATTTTATGGGGCCATATCTGACACATCAATGCATTTAAGCATGATTTAGTAAACTTGTGACTCAGTCTATTTCAAAGTACTGAAGAATCAGATAATTTTCAACTGTGAACACTGAAATCTCTCCAACAATCTCAGGGGAGGAGAAGGTATTAGGAAAACTCAATATGCAATTTTTGCCCCAGAGAGGTCAAATATAAGATCTTAATTTCACCACAGCTTAGTTGTCTACTGTCTCATTAACTACCCATAAATATTCTTTATTTTATATATATAGATACATATTTAATCCACAAAAATGCATCCTGGGGAGAAGGAAGTCTGAGGAACATATGTCCTAACATTGCTGGGATATTTCTAGTATGGACAGGTCAGCTTTTTCTTTTCTTGACTGTTTGTACAATCTGAGTTGATAAATGCCATAAATGTAATTAATAGTCATTCTTCCGAAGTTACAGATGTGGCAGAAGAAGCCAATAAATGCAATTAGTTCAGTCCTTATCCGATTCACGCCAACATATACCAGACCTGCAGTTAAAGGAGTTATCTCCATTTACAAACCATTTACAGACAAAATCAAGCACAAGAAACATTGCCACTGATTTTTTTCTTCTTCTGCTTAATTTCAACGTTGAGTAAAGAATAAGTCTGCTACAAAAAAGAGTCTAAGAATAGACCATAAATTATGTTTGGTAGAAGAAGACTCATACTCCCAGCATTTTGCGGAGAACCACAGCTGTGGGTCAGCACACATTCCCATAAAATGGTTATCAGATGCAAGTATGCAGTTTCCCAGCAGTACTCTGTGGTTCAGAGTTAGCAGCTAGCAATTCTCACCACACAGCTGAAGTCATTTCCCTGAGTTTGCCCCAGTTTTTTAAACAACATGAAACACACCACAAATTCAGGAAAGCTGAGAACATAAGTCATGAAGCCAAAGCTCAATTTGGGAAAACTAAAGGAGGGAGAAATAATTTAAGGTATGCACATAAGGCATATAGCCATATTCTGTCTTTTAGTGTATCTTCATTGTGACAAAAAGAAAAGTTATTTTCAGTTATTTTTTCAAAGGCAGACCACACACCACCCTCTTCCTAGCTTTCAAATTTTATCTCTTATTCCCACTCTGCAGGAAGGGATAACTGAGATATTCATATCAAAGCCACAGGCTAGGGTCAAAGCAAGGATCATTGATGAGATGTTCCTAGCGTTTAGAATCGTCCCTGGTTTCAGTGGAAAGAAAACCCATCTCTCTTCTGTTTCCCTTTACTGGCTGATTTAATCATGCCTTTGACGGATAACACTTCAAGAGTGCTGCGTGAAGATGACTGCCAGCTGTATCATGTGGTTGTCTTGGACCCTTCCCAGGAGGTTGAATCTGAACTGAAATAAAATGCAAGTCCTTTCAAACTTGCTTTGTCAAAATAATGTGTCCTCTAGACTGGAAACCAACTAGCTGAACCAACTAGTTCAACTTATAATGATGGGAAAATATTATAAAGGATTTTAAAGATTCGGACGAAGATACCCATTGCTTTCTTGCAAATAGGTCACACTGCTTTGGGCATTCATTGGCATAACCATCCCCAGTAAGTGCCTATGCAGGGAATGCTAGAATTACAATTTCTGCTATGTTACCTTCCAAAGGAACCACTTAGTCTATTCTTAGGATTGGTTTGAACAGGAAGGGTAGTGTCAGCACTGTGAATTAACTGAGTTACAGAGGCAAGAAAAGTGGGAAAAGAAATCAAGATTGTTGAATTTTGGCACCAGCTTATTCCTCCAGCTAGTCTTCCCTGACTGTATCTCCATTCAACAAAGACAGAACAGCATCCCTGGAAGCCAATTCAGGGCACCTAAATCAGATATCTGCTCAAAATCACCTTCTAGAAGAATCTCTGCTTTAATCCATTGACTATAGAGCAGAAAAAAAGCCAGCTCTGTCTGGTAATGTCAATACCTCCTGACTAGCAGTGTCAGCTGAGGCAAAGTCTCATGAAATGGCTAGAGGATAAGATCATTCACAGCTCCTTCTGTTCTTCCATGTACATCCTGTGCTTCACTCATTGGTGCACGTGGATTCCACTTACAGCTGGACCATGAGATCCTTGATGTTTACTGTGCTGGAGTGTTTGGATTCATTTGCCAGATCATTGCAGAATACTGATGCTCTAGTTTTCATTATTTTATTTCTTGATGGATGTATTATTAAATCTCAGGGCATAGATCAAGATATGAAGAAATCACAGTCTTTGAATTTGAAGATTGTACAGAAAGGTTGTGAGACCAGATGGAAAAAAAAAAAAAAGTAATTATATTTATGATCTGAGAAAGTATTTATATATGCTAGAATATTTTAAAATGAGAGAAAGTATTCTTTAAAAATGAGACAAAATGAGAAAAAGGAATTTAGAAGTACAAATTTCATACTCTAATCCCAATCTCTACCCTGCTTTGTGACCACAGTCACTCTCATGTACTTCCCTCATTTCCTACAGGGATTCAGTAATAAAGTATTGTTATTATTATCTAGCTCCTAGGTAATATTTTTATCCATCAATCTCAAACTACATTACTAACGAGGCAGCATTATTTTTTTGTTTTCCAGATTTGAGGCAGGGGCTGTACAGAGACAAGTAAAAGGATTTGTCCAGCCTTCCCAACAGATCAAGTTGGAACAGGACATCCTTCTCCTACATCTCAGGTTACTCCTATACCTGCTAACCCCTACTTTGCAAATTGCTCTCTTATCCACAGTGTGGTCTGAACTAAATTAATTAAAGTTTGAGGAGCCTACTGGTCCTGAGTTGAAAGAAGCGATGTACACTAAGTGCATGGTAAATATTTTATGCATTAACTCCATAAGACACCAAAGATTACTATATCATTGCTCAAAATACAAATAAGAATTTGCTTTACAGAAAAGAGAAAATGTGGGTTTGTGACTATTTTGTATAGCTGGTCAGCAAATGGATTTTCCAACCAAGGGGAAAAAAGAAAATAGAATCTTACAGAATTCTTTTACAGAAAAATATGCAAAAGATTTATTTATTTCAGGTCAATGAAAACCTTTCATTCTGATAAACTGAAAATATTATTTCATAAGCAGACCTTTAATATATCCTTTTAAAATAAGAAAATCCACTTTTTTCAGTATGCTTTTCTACAGATTTTAAAATAAATATAATCAAAATCAGTCGGATTTCCAAATTACTCTTTCATTATAGACAAAAAATTGTCCAAAAGTGAGTTTCTCAGCTCTTTTCTTCTCCACTCTTT
>NW_009625109.1:0-33749 GCF_000690535.1 Cariama cristata | reverse complement strand
TTTAGATGGCTCTTTCTGTCCACCAAGGAGATGAAATAAACATATTGTATGTTTCTGCCACTTAGATCACTTGCGAACGAGGCCTTCACACAGTTCTGCAATCATGTTGTTCATTGGGAGGATTTACCCTTTGTCCTTATACTTGGGGACAGGAAGGGGAAACAAGTTCAAAACAAAACTAAAAAAGTGTATGAAAGAAATGCAGTTCATGGGGAGGATGTCTGAAGTGTTTGCATTCAGCTTTATCTTCCCACAGAAGTCAATGGCTAAAAGATGTCCAATGACCACGTTTCCTCTAGTATGTTGCTCGTTTCCACCAGGAAATTTTGATCCAGTGTAATCTGATAGTTTATAAAATTTATCAGAGATTTCTGGACAAACAGCAACCTGTTTAAAAGACTGTGGTCCATCTGGGTTAGCTGCTGTATAACTGTAAACACCTACTTCTCCAACATGCAAATCAGCTATCTTATGGGTAAGCGTGAAGGCAACCCCTTCACTGAGCAGTAGACTTGGTTTTACACCATGCAGAAGCTTGCCATGAAGTGTTGTCCTTCTACTTCCCTTCCCAAGCAGTTTCATGTGCAGCAGAAGACCTAAGACATTTGTTCCTTGAGAAGCTTAGTGCATCTGAAATACCAAGCTCAGACACACATCCCGGTCCAGCAGCTCTGAGAGTCCCAGGCCGAAACAAAGCAGATTTACAGTTCTTTAGGCTTACAATGAAAATGGTTAGGCTGCTTCAAGGCTCTCTAGAGAATTTTACTTAAATATTGCATTTCTAATGTTTCTGAAAATCCTACAAAATGTTACACTAGTGGAAGAAAAGCTAACTAAAATATTCAGTGATGAAATTTTTTCTATTGTTTCTGTTTCAAAAAGCATGAGAAAATTTAGGAACAAAGAAAACTTGCTATTATCATAAATACAGATGTTTACTCTATAGTATGTGCTTTTAACCACTCTAAATACTTCAGATCTGCCCTTTTGCAACAGTTCCTATATTCACACAGAATCACACAGAACCAATTAGGTTGGAAGAGACCTCTGGGATCATCGAGTCCAACTTTTGCCCTAACACCCCCATGTCAACTAGACCATGACAGTAAGTGCCATGTCCAGTCTTTTCTTAAACACCTCCAGGGTTGGTGACTCCACCACCTCCCTGGGCAGCCCATTCCAATGCCTAATGACCCTTTCTGCGAAGAAATGCCTCCTAATTTCTAGCCTGAACTCCCTCGGTGCAGTTTCAGACTATGCCCTCTTGTCCTGAATATTATTGTTTCTCTCTCTTCCGTATTTTTACAATAAGTACCCTAACATTTTCTTATCAATGTATTGTAATGATTTACTTAGTTCTAGTTAATAAGATACTTTTGTTTACATTTGTATTTCAGGACTTTTTACTAATTTAGTTGCTGTTTAACAGTAATAGTTATAAATGAATCCAAGTACATTAATGTGCTACAAAAGCACTGATTCCAAAGTTATAAGAAGTAAGCTAAATGCAGGCTTTATTGAGCAGACTACTCAGTGGACTGGCATTCTTCTGATACCAACAATGAATTTCCTTCCAGATCTGCTGAAGCAAAACTGCTACAATGGGAACCTCCACGGTTTTTAGATGATAATTCAGACATTCTGACAAACGATCTGCCTAATCCTTCAGCTGGTATTCCTGTATATGTACATCATCTGGTTATCGAGTTTGTAAGTAGTGTGTATTTCACTTTCAGTGTGTTATGCCAAATTACAGGTGGAAGGCAAAATGCAACAAAGCCTTGAGATATTTAAATGAATCTAATATTTTCCTGACTTCTGGCATTTGAATATTTGAATTTGAATATCATGCTATGCTTTCCGTTGGCATTTCCCAGTTTAATCTTCTTGGACAAGGTATTAGGATGGTGAATCAGAAGAGAGCTGTCAGCATTGTAAGCAACATAGGCCAGAAGGTGTAAGTTCACATTTGCCACAAACTGGAGATTTGTAGTACTGGGCTACTCAGACTGAGCTCTTTTCCCATGGGGTGCTCTGGCTAAGTGTCTGTAGTGTGCTGCCACTCTTACATGTAATGGCTGCAAAAAAGCTTATGGGCTAAAGTCAAGTGGTGAAAGAAAACTGAATTAAAAGCAGTCATTCAAGGTTGAAAAAAGCTAACATAGCCTGGCTTTCAACAGACGTTCCTGATAGCTAGTAAAATATGTTTGTCTTTCCCTCGATGGAGACACCAAAAGAATGTCCCTTTTTTTATGCAACTGCTTAGTTTTCTGAAGTTGTTTGGTACTTAACATTGCTTGGGATTTCTACTTCTTCATCAGATTTTCTTGAAATTAGATAAAGACCTCAAATGTTATTAGGAAAGGTCAGAAGGACAGATAGACGCACGCACGCACACATAGTATGATCAAACAAGCCTCATTTCCTTACAAGCCTGAGGTAAAAATAACGTTTTTGAATTTTCACTGCCAGAGTTTTGAGCACTTCTCATTATAGGATCAGGAATGAACCTTGGCACTGCCGACTAGAGTAATTTATCGTAGACAGTGGAATAATTGTTTATCCTCCAACAAAATGTTTCCTTCTTCTTCTGGGCCTCACATGAGAAGTGGGAAAAACGCTTAAGAGCAGAAATCTAAATCGCACCATGGCTGCCAGAATACCTCAGCCTTCTGAGGAGTACCGAAGGAGGCAATTGATTTGACATGCTTAATCTATTCCTTGTGCATGGATATGTGTGAGCGTGTTGCAGTTTCCCCACATCAACCCCTCATAGAATCATAGGATGGTTTCATCGGAAGGGACCTTAAAGATTACACAGTTCCAACCCCCCTGCCATGGTCAGGGACACCTTCCACTACACCAGGTTGCTCAAAGCCCCATCCAACCTGGCCTTGAACACTTCCAGGGATGGGGAATCTGCAACTTCTCCGAGCAACCTGTTCCACTGCCTCACCACCCTCACGGTGAATAATTTCTTCCTGATATCTAATCTAAACCTTCCCTCTTCTAGTTTAAAGCCATTGCCCCTTGACCTATCACTACATGGTCTTGTAAAAAGTCCCTCCCCAGCTTTCTTGTAGGCCCCTTTTAGGCACTGGAAGGCTGCTCTAAGGTCTCCCTGGAGTCTTCTCTTCTCCAGGCTGAACCACCCCAGCTCTCTCAGCCTGTCCTCATAAGAGAGGTGTTCCAGCCCTCGGATCATCTTTGTGGCCCTCCTCTGGACTTGCTCCAACAGGTCCATGTCCTTCTTGTGTTGGGGGCCTTAGAGCTGAACTCAGTAACGTAGGTGGGGTCTCATGAGAGCAGCATAGAGGGAGAGAAACCCCTCCCTCCACCTGCTGGTCACGCTTCTTTTGATGCAGCCCAGGATATGGTTGGCTTTCTGGGCTGCAAGTGCACGTTGCCAGCTCATGTTGAGCTTCTTATCAAACAACACCCCCAAGTTCTTCTCCTCAGGGCTACTCAATCCATTCTCCACTCAGCCTGTATTTGTGCTTGAGATTGCCCCGAACCATATGCAGGACCTTGCACTTGGCCTTGTTGAACTTCATGAGGTTTGCACGGGCCCACCTCTCAAGCCTGTCAAGGTCCCGCTGGATGGCATCTTTTTTCCCTCCAGTGTGTTGACCACACCACACAGCTTGATGTTGTTGGCAAACTTGCTGAGGATCCACTCAATCCCACTGTCCATGTTGCTGACAAAGATGTTAAACTGTGCCAGTCCCAATACTGACCCCTGAGGAACACCACTCGTCACCAGTCTCCACTTGCCATGGCCCCAAACTCTTGGGGGGCACCCACCCAGCCAATTCCTTATCCACTGAGTGGTCCATCTGTCAAATCCGTGTCTCTTCAATTTAGAGACAAGGGTGTCATGCCGGACAGTGTCAAATGCTTTGAACAAGTCCAGACAGATGAGGTCAGTTGCTCTTCCCTTATCCACCAATGCTGTAACCCCATCATAGAAAGTCACAAAATTTGTCAGGGACAATTTGCCCTTAGTGAAGCCATATTGGTTGTCACCAATCACCTCCGCATTTTCTGTGTACCCTAGCATAGTCTTCAGGAGGTTCTGCTCCATGATCTTGCCAGGCACAGAGGTGAGACTGAATGACCTGTATTTCCCCAGATCTTCCTTTTTTCCTTTTTTACAAATGGGGGTTATGTTTCTCCTTTTCCAGTTGGCAGGAATGTTCCTGGACTGCCACAGCTTCTCAAATATGATGGATAGTGGCTTAGCCACCTCATCTGCCAGTTCCCTCAGGACCCACAGATGGAACTCATCAGGTCCCATGGACTTGTGCACCTTCAGGTTCCTTAGATGGTCTCAAACCTGATCTTTTCCTACAGTGGCCAGTTCTTCACTCTCCCAGTCTCTGCTTTGGCCTCCTGCGACTGGGGGAGTGTGACTGAAGCACTTGCAGGTGAAGACTGAGGCAAAAAGGTTGCCGAGTACCTCAGCCTTCTCCATGTCCTGGGTAACCAGGTCTCCCATTTCCTTCCAGAGAGGGCCCACATTTTCCCTAGTCTTCCTTTTATCACTGACATACCTGTAGGAGTTTTTCTTGTTGCCCTTGATGTCCCCGGCCAGATTTAATTTTATCAGTGCTTTAGCTTTCCTAACTTGGTCCCTGGCGGCTCAGATAATTTCTCTGTATTCCTCCCAGGCTACCTGTCCTTGCTTCCACCCTGTGCAGGCTTCTTTTTTGTGACTGAATTTGTCTAGGAGCTCCTTATTCATCCATGCAGGCCTCCTGATGTTTTTGTCTGACTTCCTCTTGTTTGGGATGCATCGCTTGGAAGAGGTGATTGAGGAAAGTTCACCTACCACAAGTCCAGAGAGAAAAAGCTTATCCAGGCATGACAACAGCATGGAAACCTTCCACAAGACGTTCTACAAAGAATTGATTGGTGTAGAAGGGAAATACAGAGCAATTAGTCTCTTTTGTAGTAAAGGAATGGAGGGTTCACAGTGGAATGCATAGATAGCAGCATTGCTGCTAAAATAAACAACAGGATGAACTTTTTCACACATTTAAGTTCTTTTCAAGGTATTTTAAAGATTACAACATGTGTAATCATATAAAAATAAAAGTCAATCATGGTGTTTCCTTGGAACAGGAGGATAGCACAAGAGGAAGTTAAGCACAGCAATTAGTTGCCTCTTACTTCTTATTCTATGTAACTTTCTTCTCCACTCCTGAGATGCACCACCTCCATTATATATGTTCTCCTTCACTGCAGCAGAGAACCTTCAAGATGAAATGAAGGACTCTCTGACTCAGGAGCTACCCTGGGAAGGAGGGATTTACACAAGGTCAGGATCACCTTTCTCTGACCTGAGCCCTTCCTTGCACTGTATTCCTGCCTCTTATTTCTCAAAAATAGTTCTCTGTCCGCCTCCTACTAGCTACACAACATGACCTTAGCCAGGGAATACAGCATTTATAGAGACACGCATAAGTTGTTCACGAATAGCATCCAGCTATTTGACAGCAAGATGCAGTGGTTTCAATGACATCAGAAACAACATGCTACAACTTTTCCAGCTGAATTCAAGCTGGAAGTTGTAGCCTATGCCTTAAAATGGGGAAACATGAATTTAGCACAGGCAAAGTGTGCGCTTACTGCAGAGAGCAGAGAGAAAAAGCTCCCTTGCATACATCATCCAGGGGAAATGTTTTTGACAGAAAAGTACTATTGAGATACATCTGAAAAGGTGTGTTGCTACAATTCAGCTGAAAAACAGTAGAATTGTAATAGAAACTGTTCAGATGAAGGCCTAAAAAAATACAAATCAGCAACTTTAAAGATGGCCCAAATTAATGCATATGCTGACGAAACAGAAGTCACCCAAGAATACTCCTCAGGCAAGGAGATGCTTGATGTCTCCTTGGAAAAAGTGATGAGCTTTTCTTCATATATCACTGACCTAACAACGAACTCAAATCTTGCAGAAAGCAGTTTGTACCTCATTGATGAATTCCCGTGTGTTTGACAACTCTGTAAGAAAACCAGCTGATGAAGCAGATGCAAGAGGCATGATTATTTCTAGCATCATACATCAGAAAACTAACTTTATGCTTGTTTCAAGTTGTTGTTCTCATAGAAAAATAAACTCTTTAAAAGCATGAAGTGACGCCTCTTGAAACTTTGCCAAAAGGATTTTCTGACAGTTAACCAAAAACAAAAAAGAGCAGTGAGTTATGAAATGGTGACAAACTGTATTGAAAACTGATAGTGGGGACTTCTATTCACAAAATTGCCTCACCTTGGCTAGTGGAAAAGATGGTAGAAAATCTCTCTGAGTTGGAATTAGACTGGCCATTTCTAGAGGACAGGTAAAATTACTACAGCCATGTGGCAACCAGTAATTATAGCTTTTAATCATTTTTGACAAAAAAAAAAAAAATCAGAAGAATCAGGTAAAAAAAAATTGCACCAAACAGAATCAGGAGAATTTGCAGAAAACTTGGATTGTCAGTGATTGAAAATCTATTAAAAGAAAAAAAAAGGAAAGAGAAAAAAGGATGTTCTCCAAGCACATGCAGGCTGAATTCAAAAGGGAAGATCATGTTAACCCTCCAGAAGATTAAACTAATGAAACTTTGCTCTATCTCCAAATGCCAACTGTGAATATGAAACAGCAGCCAAAGGCAATGCTCTTCTCAATGACAAAATCCAGCATATGCTTTGAAGCTAGAGAATTGACTCCATTTTGATAAGTATGGTTGACATTTTGGGTTGCTCTGTCATTTTCTAAAATTATGTTAGATTATAGCACTATTTATTCATCAAGCAATCATTTTAAACGTGCTAATACTGTCTCATACAACTACTAGTTCTTTAACGAATTTTTGTGGTGGGTTACCTGATGATGTAAATTATCCACAGATGTATACAAATGGTTACATTCAAGAATTTCTATCTTTAGAGAAGTGCAAATTGCTTGAGATGTAAATTATTTTTGACAATAACAGGTAATATACCTACAAATTTCATTCACCACATTTTGGAAGCCAAAATACTAATTTGTTCTCTAGCAAAAATCTGGAAAATAGGTCACCTTGCAGTTGTTTATGGTTAAGATGCAAATTCCAGGTAAAAAAGTGCCTGAAGGTCCACTGCTGGGACTGGGAAGGATAATAACTGCTCCATCATATTTGTCATCTTCATTATATCCTGATAACGCTTCCCTACCTAGGATTAAATCTCCAAATGGAGATCTGTGTCTGTATCTTTTGCATGCTTTCTTTCACAACCTGAAAGCAATGTGCCATGATGTACTTGGTTTCAGATCCCAGCCCAGTTCCATCATCTCCCTGGCTGCTCTTTACAGCAATATTCCATTCTTTTCAAACATAAATAGACCATTTCAAACAATTGATCTCCTGGATTATAGCCTTGTGTCAGCTTCACATCAAATTGACTCTTTTCCTGATATATACTGGAATGTATACTAATATAATATAATTTTAATAATATTCAGTTTAGCTATGAGTTGGCTTACTCATTCTTTTGCCCCTTTCTTTTAAGATGGGGCAAAACCTTTCTGGATGGTTGCAGTTAACACCATTATAGCAGTACCTTAGTTGTAGTTTAATATATCTTCACTTTTAACTCTTATTGCTTTTGTGATCCTCTGTTCAGCTTCTGACACAATTTGTATTTCAGCATTACCTCCCTTTAGGACAATTCTAGAAAATTAAGATTTACAAATTGCTGCTAAAAATGACATAAACAGCTGACCACTGAAAAGAAATGTTGTGAATTGGACTGGCAGGGATAACAGGTCATCCATTAACAACAAAATGCATTGTCTTTTGAGGCCTCTTCCTTGGATAATAAACTAATCTGTCATATTAAAATTTCTTGTGAGGGCACTTAGTATTTGCCAGCTACAGACAACATGAAGGCTTTTCTGCATCTGACCACCCTGTTCTTAAGGCCTATCCACCATAATTATTGAAGGAAAATTGTTTATTAGGCAATGCTGTAAAATATTTTCTGTATAATACTGAAGCACTCAGAGGAAAGAAAAAGAGCTACTAAACAAAAACAGTGACAAGATTGCAGGTCTTGTATTCCTTGAGCAAGAAGTGAATTTACTTAATGTACACCTGGACACAAAATAATGATCTGAGTTCTACAGCAGCTTTTGTTCAAGAGTTCAGATGGTGGGTAAAGTGTCTGAAGTTAAACAGAATGAAATGCCTCAGAGGTACTACTTCAGACAGTCTATTTTTAGCCTACCGAGCAAGAAAGAAAAAGAATAAGGTAAACATTTCCCAGAGTTCTTGGGTTTTGTATGATCTGCCTGACCCAATCAATTGAAAAATCTTAGGAAACAGTCCTGTATGTATTCATGCACTAAAATCAGTGAAGTCTTATACACAGCTTCTTGGTGTAATTACTCAGGGTTTTGAGATTACCCACAACCACTTGCGTTGATAGGGTATTTCATTCCACATAAATTCCTGAGGATGGCTTTTCTTTTCTGGTCTTTAACAAACCCATATTCAGACCAAATTCCTACTTGAACTGAGTAAAATTTTTGAGCTTAGAAACCAGTCAGAATCAAACTAGTCCATATCTAGAGGTGAATTATAAGAAATCTCATTATCCTCCCTCTGAAAAGACAGTATGAGAACATACAAACAGCTGAATGAGGTTAGACCAACTCAGTGGCTGAGATGGATAGTGGTGTCTTTGTGTTTAATAAAAATTCCTCTGTTTCTTTTTCCTCTCATGATTTTTTCCAATCACTCTTGGAAACCATGAAAGTTTCCAGCATCCACAATGTCCAGGGGACAAAGAGTTCTTCATGTTTGGGTGAAGAAAAATCACCTTTTGATCTATGAACCTACTGTCTGGTAGGTTGATGTACCAGTTCTTGTACTGGAAGAGACAGTGAACAATAATTTCCTATTCACCTTCTCCATGTCATTCATGCTTTCACAGATCCCCTTCCACTCATCATTTTCCAGGCTGAGAAGTCTCAGTCTATTTACTTGTTCCTCATAAGGAAGATATTTCATGCCTCTGACTCCCCTTGTTGTCCTTCTTGAAAACTTTCCTAGTTTCTATTACATCCTTACTGAAGGGGGCAGGGGGGTGGGGGTGGGGAGAAGGGAAGGAAAGCATCCTAAGTTGAGTAGCATAACCAAAATGCAAGTGTACATGGATTTTACAGTAGTGTGACGCTTTCTGGTTTGTTCTCTATTCCTTTCCTAATACATCCTGATATTCAGTTTGCTTTTTTGAGGGCTATTAAGTAAAGAACTGACAGTTTCACCAGGCTACTTATTATAACAGCAAGATTTTGTCTCTTGGTGGTAGTAGTCTGTTCAAACTCCATTGCCCTGTTTACAGATGCTTTTTTACTGCTCACCTTTTCGGTGTTTTTTCTTAAAGTCACAAAAAGCTATGAAAAGGTAGTTTTTAGCTGTGATATTGCAGAGAGATCAACCAGTCAGCACAATCTAACATGTTGCATCATCTCCTTCCTTTGCACTGATCTAGCTCATGCCATGTCCAGAGCATGTCTCTAGGACTGTCTTGAAATTTGCCTGGGATTCAGGTCCATTGGCGGTGGGAACGAAGGACACCATTTCGCTTTGCATTCCACCAAAGCTCGGGAAAGAGGTGACCAACTGTTGCCTCCCGCTAGGCAATAACAGCTTTTATGAGGGTGAAAAATAATATTAAAAATCTCTGGATCTTATTATTGCTGAACGTTTTATGTTCAATGTGAAAAAAGAGGCAGGTGACTAACCAGGACTGTTTGAAGTCCAGCTGGTGCTGTTTGGAAGAGGATGTGTCACCTGTAGTTGTGAGGTACCAAGGGTGAAGTGGCAATTTAGAAGATGGCTTCATAATAAGTCAGTTTTTTATAACTTGAGTAGTTTAGCGTGTGTCAAACATACATCACCTGTTGTCCCTTATCAAGTATGCCTCTGATGTTTTTGATTCACTTAGTTCATTCATTCTTAGCACACAAAACAGCATTGGTGGGCCTGGTCTCATAAAAGCAGATCACTAAGGCCCTTGGGGCACAGGAAACCAGCAAATGCATGTTAAAAAAAAAGAAAAGAAAGACAGGAAAAAAGCCATATGACCTAGCACAGGAAACAAATCTAATGGAGGAATGTCCTCAGCTTTCACAGGAAATTATTTTCATTTTATGCCATTTTCTGCCTCCATAAAAAGTAACAGAGTTGACCTCCTGCGAT
This sequence comes from Cariama cristata, assembly GCF_000690535.1. Lineage (NCBI taxonomy): Eukaryota > Metazoa > Chordata > Aves > Cariamiformes > Cariamidae > Cariama > Cariama cristata. The sequence continues at coordinate 23,514 of NW_009625109.1, read as the reverse complement.
CCTACCTAACCTTTCGGCATCAAGGACTGGAGAGGAGAAGTGTTGCCTCGACCAACAAGATGCTAATCCATTAAGAGTGTAACAGAGAACAGACTTTTTTCATCATGGGCAGCTTAACTGTCACACCACAGCCAATATTTTCTGAAACAGAGCTTAGTAGGGAATGGGGGATATTTGCTGTTTTGTAACCAAACTGAGATATTTAAAAGGTGCTACATTTTTAGAAAAAGCACTGAGCACTTGCTTTCTGGCAAACAGATCCCAACTGGGATATTCGGAATCACTGACTGTTCCTTAAATCCTGATAGTTTGTACTAAACAGTGTAAAGCAAGGCTGCAATAAATTACTGGCAGTTGTTAGTAGGGAAGGTGGTTTAACCTGAAGCTTTTTGTCATACACAGATGCTGATTGTGTTTGGTTTTGATTTACAGCAAAAGCTGAAATAATGTTTTTATTTTCATCTCCTGTAGTCCACACCTTAGTTCCCTTTAGCTTTGTGAAGGAGCTCAATGTTTTCCTGCCTGACAGACCCTGTATTCACATCTTTTACTGCTGATATGATATCTAAGGAATAAATTGTATTGGGTATGGCCTGACTCAAAGAAAGATAATCCCACGATGTCCTTGGGTTGCACTGTTAATGCTGGAACAGTTGACAATTCAAACTCTCATGTTTGTTTTCTCATGGTAGAAAAGCTCAAGAAGGTAGAAATAACAGTAATAAAACTACTAGATGTCAAAATGTTATTTCTTAAAGTAACTGCTTCTGGAGACAATTTTACAAAATACTTTGGGTCAGGAGGTGAGTGCCCATTCCCGTCCCCCTTCATTAGTTAGACATGTTAAAACTACAGAAAACAAGCCTCAAAATGTGGTTCAAAGGAAGACTTACAGGGAACTGATGATCAACCTTTAAGAAATAACTTTATCTGCACCACATTCATTTCTTTCTGCAACTTCCTGCAACTCTCAAATTAACACCAGTGCAATGAATCTTTGTAAATTAATTAGTTTAATGAGTGAACAAGAATCAATCAGTCTCCCTTGTTTCAAAACCACTAATAAGAACTTAAACCAAGTATAAACCTCTGAGTCACAGCCTCTTGCTAATAGCTTGCTTTTTGCTTTGAAGAGAATAATTAAATCATCACCACATTCCTTTTTCTCTCTATAATTTCCTGTATGATATGAATTTAGATCAAAACATACCTTTTCTCCCCTAAGGGTTCTTTGTTATATCACTTTGGAAAATAATTTCATGAATGACTTTTGTCCTTGAAGGCATACAAATCAGGCAAGGAAGTTAGCAGTGCTGATTGCCTGAACCTCAAAAGGAATTGATAAGCCAGACACACCCTAGTATTTCACAACTGTGTTAGACAGCGCATACAGATCTATGTAAAGCTTGTTAGAAAGTAGAAGTTGTAAAAACGCGGACACTGATACAAGGAGTAAAATAGACAGGTTAGCTTGACAGTGGAGGGATATATCAACAAAATAGGTATAAGTGAAAAACACAGAACATTCCAAATCTATTTAGTAATGTAATACGTGACGCTAAAATACATAGAAATTGAGCCTGGATCAAAGATGTAGGGGAATAAGATTTTGCAATAGAATTGGTATAAGACTCTAAGAAGAGCAAAAATCTAAGTGAAAAGAAAGCTACATTAGACTTTCTCTATGACTGCGGACCCTGAGTCATAAAGGAAAAAATGTATTGTAGTTGGTTAATATTACCATTTGCTGGATCAGGTAAACAGTATTGAATGCAGAAAGTGGAGAAAGATCAGAGGCAACCCAAGTCTCATAAAATGGTGTTAATGGGCGACCTTTATAACCTGCATACAAACTGGTCAAATGTCACAATGGGAAAAGGTTAACAGAAGCAATTTCTTGGTACCTTAAACGATTGCTTCTTGGCATAGCTATTAACCTACTGTATTTCCATCTGCTGGTGTGTTTTTAGTTCAAACAGGTAGTGTATTATTACTAACAGCTGCATATCCCATATAGTTATGATGAGGTTCATGGAGCACAGTGAGGTCAGAGCACTGGGGGAGTGAATAAAGTGCAGAACCAAGTGTAAGATGACCTGGTTTCTACTCCTCATCATGCCAAAGATTTGCTGAGTGATCTTGAACTCAGGTTCCTTGGCTTCTTTGGACTTTCATCTTGCCATTTGTAAAGCAGGAATATTGTCCACTCGTCAAAGTCTCTGGGAAGCTAAACTACGTGGAGAGCTTTGAGATCCTCCAACAGAACTGGCGGGTAGAAGTGTAAAACATGGCTATGCATGTTGAGCAGTTATTGTTTACGGTCTGTGAGTGCCTCAAAAGGATGTCATCTTTCAGCAGATGGTCTAAATCAGCAACATTGTCTCCAATTAGGCTAAAAATACCATGACTGAGACCAAATACATGAAGTCCACTCAGTCATTGACATCATGGCTGATTAATCTTCTTTAACAAGGGAAAAGCATACTCTTATTTCAAGTGGTGATGGAAAGAGTCTGAGAAGGCTCAGTATAGTGGCAGGAGCTTCAGGGAACTATTTTCATGCTTGCCATGGTGCACAGATGGAGAGAGAGTTGGACGTCCTAGTTCGCTGTGGGAAGGAATCCGCAAACTATGAGCATTTAGTTCCTCGTAATGCATGACTCCAGCTATCAGCTGGTCAACAGGTTTTCTTCTCCCACATAGAAGAGGGATCCCTTTGTTCAACATTATAGCTTTGCTTTGGTTGTCAAGCCATGAAGTTAAGCCCACAGCCATATTTGTCTTTATGCTAAACATAAACTCCCCCAAAAAGGATACTCTCACATTCTCCCTCTACTTTCAGCAAGCTAACTCCCAACTCTGAATCCTGTTTGTGTAACATTTCCAAAAACATGAGCTATATCCCCACATCTCAGATTGCTATTTCCATTTTCATTTGATGATCACTTTATACCCCAACTTTAAAATGTGTTTGTTTCCTCTTAGGTGTATAACTGTTAATTTAGCACTTGAAATACCTGTGTGTGAGTGAAAAGTTGCAACCTCAAGCAAAATAGATTGCACATAGTTTTTTCATATGTGTATGCTATTTAACTATTTCACCCCGTGCAATTAATGCCACCTACAGCTATGCATTTTGCAGAGCCTTTCTTTTTGAAATGTGTGCACTAAAATTCCATTCAGTAAATTTGACTTCCTATATCTTAAGCCAAATTACCAAAAGAGAGCCCTGATTCATCTATGACCACAGACAGTTAATTCTCTTGCTGGGTTTGGTTTAGTGCAAGCAGAACCTATTTTGGGGAGAAGAAGCATTGTCTCTTTCTGGGCTACTGCCCTGGGAGAGGGGGAATTCTGCAGACTGGTATGCATTTCTCTGAAAAGTGGCTTTTCTTTTTAATTATGTTTAAAAATGGAAGGAAGTAAGAACAAGGCTTTCAAATATGCGTATGTAGAAATAGGATTTCAAATCTATGTCCGTCTGGTCCTATAAAGAATAAATGGGTGCATAGCTTTCTGGAGACTCATGCCTCACACTCAGCTTCTTCACATTCTAAGCTCAAACAGAATCAGACCTTTCGCTTTGGAACAGATGTGTTCTCACGTTGTAGAAGACCAAAGGGTCTTCAGCTCGTTGTCTTTCCACCTAGTGTTTAATTTTTTTATAGGAGGCTAAAAATAATTGCTCCAGCTGGAAAATGTTAGCACATAAATGGGCAAGACAAAGATTAATTAAAGGAAGAAATATGTGTGCAACAGCATACATGTTTCTACATACGCAGGTACAACTACAAATGCATTTAAAAACTGGGTCTTTAATTATGTAAATGTTAAATTGTAAATTCAGCTCACTGTTTGCTTCAGTGCAATCCCAGACCCCACATGCTTAATCTAGGAACATTCTTGCTCGAGAGCTGCTACAAGTTAAAATGACAATGAATGGGTCATACATTGGGAAAATAATTGACTGGATGCAAAGATGATGTACGTCCATTTCTTTGTGCATATACAATCCACGTATGTGCACAGTGACTGTGACTGCACCAGCACAGCACTGCTTATCTCCACTAACGTGCCTTACTAATCTAGAAGTGGGTCCGTATTCACCAGTTGTGGGGTGCAGAAATCTCCACTCAAGCTCCGCACAGATTAGTACCTCCATAGGGCATGGTCCAGTGCTCTTCTGGGACATGATTTCAAGCCTAGAAAGCAGGACAGCCTTCAGGCTGATTAGCTTGGGCACTGTGCCCTGCTAGTTATACTGATTCCCTCGGGTGTCTCCCTGCTGCACTTGGGCATGTGTGGTCCTCACAGCCCGAGGCTGACAGAGATGAGACCCGGGAGTTTGTGTATCACTCCTCTCCTTTCTCCTGCAGAGCTTTCGGCCAAGGAGAAAAATCTTGTCTCATGGCTCTCTTTTTAGATGTGCGAGTGGGCTCTGGAGAAGTTTGTTGCTCCTAAAGTGGGTCTATATAATACGCTGCACTTTGAGACAGAATAACTAAATTTATGAGAGAATATAAACACAGTGCCTGTAAAGCTGTTTTATAGTCACTTTTCAGAGTATGACTGCTCTTTAAAATATTTAGAGATATTTTTTAATATTTTATTGGATATTCTGGTTTACAAGTAAGTGCCTAACAACCCCACAATGTAATGCTTGACATGTTCCTGCCAATATCTCTAGCTTCCAGTGTTTCAAACTGTGTTTCAGCAATAATATCAACTGAGTTTATTCAGCTCAGTTTGCATTCTCTGGAAATGATGTGAAGAGGCAGAATGAGGTTTCCAGTAGAGCAATGCATACATTAGTACTGGCCAAAAAACCCAGGAATCCTCCCATTCAAAATAAAAAAAAAAAAAAAAAAAGTAAAAAGTTCTTTTTGGGGAAGGAAAAAAATATCAGTCATACATTGGAACGAAAAGTCAAGACTATGAAATTTTACACGCAAACTGGCTCACTTCCTTTTGTAGATACTTTGTATTATCAATTATCCACTGGGGAAAAGTCTGAAATTTAAGGATTGCACTTCTCATATATGTCCTAATTGTCAGATGAGAAGGGTTCTGCTTTTTTCCTTCATCTCTGCCTCAGTGTCTCCAGCCTGTAACAAAATAACTCCTAAAAAAAAAGGAAACAGTGTCTTTGTTTCGTAGTATGTGATAGCCAGTGGGGAAGAAAATTCACCTGGGAAACTGAAGAAAGTGAAGTCACATTAGCATCTTTTTAAAAGTTACTACTTCTCAGTTGTTTGTTTCTGCTGAGAGCCGCAGCTTCAGTAACTACTTGTGTGTTTTGCTGTTTCTGTGGTACAGGAAAGATGAAAATAGATTCTACTTTGGAATGGAAACTCAAAGTATTTGTATAAATTGCAGGATCTCATAAGAGGGGTTGAACTCTGTTAAAATGTGCCAATGTGGTTGCAAATAATCATAACCTGTAGCTCAAATCCTTACCCTGAATCAGAAAGACAGGTACTCTGAAAACTGTTACTCTCTCATGAGAAGCCTAGCTTTGCTCTCTCATCTTTCATGAGAAATTCCTCTCCTATTGGAGAGGTGTTCAACTGGTTCAAAATGCTAGGACAGTTAGTGTGACAGAGGTGATTCCTCACCTATGGTAGCACATTGAGTTCAAGCCATGGTGTAGTCAGTTGTAAATATTCTTACAAATCAAGCCAGTGTCAAGAGGAAATACTCCAAAGAGCGCTTAATATAGGGCTGGTGACTTGTGTTTTGCTACGGAGGTCTGAGTTTACTTCTCCCAGGTGAAGGAGAAAAAAGAACCTGGGCTCCTGCACACACCCCAGACAAGGATTTGAACCCTGAGGCACTTGGTTAGAAGAGAAAGTCTTTTTCAGTAGTTCCATAAATTAGACCTGCTCTCTATTAACCCACTTCTATCTCTTCCCTGATTTCCCTACCACCATGCAGAAAAAAAATATCAAATTATCATTACATCCTCTAATTAACAAATAGTTTCCAGGGAGCTAAAACAATAAATGGTAATTCTGTTTTTTTCCCAGTCCAGAATATATTCGGTGGTTGCTGTTTGATCTTGAGTTTCAGTCCAGTTTCTAGAGGACAATAGGAATTTCACTGGGCAGTTGTGGAGGAAAACTACTCTGTTCAGTTTGAGAGCTCTATCTTGCAGCACCTGTGGGCCCATAAGATTTATAGTCAATGAAAGAAATTTGTTTGAATCTATATGTTGCCTCTTCGATATCAGTTGTTGGTGGTGACATTATCTTAATGTATGGCAATAATCTTGACCTTTACCTTTCACGCTGTCTTCATACAGCAGGACTTTAGCAAAGAAGAATGGGGTTTAATTGCACTGTGATATGCTCCATTCTAGACTACAGGCATCAAGTTTGGCATAAACAGAAAAAAAATACATTGGAGTTCCTCACGCTGAAGTGGACTTGGAGGGGTTTGAGTGGAGGAGAAATTGTGCTACAGTGAAGCAGACAGGTTAAATATTACTTCTGCTGCTGACAGCAGATGTAGACATGCTGGTGGCTTGTGAGAGGCTGAGAACAAGGGTGTGAGAAACTTGTGCTTCTCAAATATTACTAGGTGATGGTGAAACAGAAGTATGTCTAGTTAAGAGCACCAGGTAAGCCTCCAGGCAGATTATCAGTGTTAAACAATGGAAATGCTTTTAAAAGAGAGTGAAAACGAAGTCAGAAAACAGCTCATTAACTGTCATTCATCTCCAGACAGTCCATTGTGGTAAAGGCTCTGCCAAAGCAATAATGCTAGCAATGCACTCCAGATTTTCAGAACATCAGGCATATTTGAGAACTTAGGATGAGCAAGCATCATTGTCAGATCACTGAATGGTCCTTTTTAAAGCCCTGGTTTAGTCTCAGTTGCCCCTTTTCAAATACACATGGTTTGCATCAGGGCTATTCAAGACATAGTTTATTTCAGTAAACTCATCAAAGAGCGGACTGAGGTAAGTCACATGGAAAGGTGAAAGGGGCAGTCAAACACAATGAAGGGTTTCTAATGAACATCAACTAGGTAATATAGAGATCTTCCCATTTAAAAAAATGATAGGGAAGACATATACTTTCTAACCATCAACCACCGTTCTTATAGTGGCTTATGAATGTTTCCCAAGTGCATTGAAGGAAGAAAAGTACTCGCATCCATGATGCTCTTCAACACACACACTTTGGAGAAATGTTTGGGGTCATAAATGGTTACTGACTCTGACTAGACCTTAGTTTATACAGCAGTAGCAATTCTTTCCCAAGACAAAGAGATCCTGAAGTACAGCCTCATAAAAAAGCACAGGTAAAAAATACTGTTGTTTTCTCTTGAAGGTGAAAGAAAAAGCAGAGATGCTTATAACTATCTGTCCTTGCCCCCTCGACTTACTCTAGTTTCACATTCAGTAATGGATGTTAAGTCTGTTAACATTAAGGGAAGTTTCCTAAGTGGATGTGGGAGGCGAAGAAACAAACCAGTCATGCTGCAAACAGTCTGTATGTGCTGTCCTCTGAGTATTCCCACACCATCAACACACACTGTGAATACCAAACTCTGTGTTTCTAAAAATGAAAAATTGGAAGAGTTCATCCTGAAGCCAAACTTTGGAACTGGAAACCTCTGTAATTTGGGGAAGATTGAATCAGTATCTGAACAGTGTGGCTCAGACTTCTTCCTAAAATATAACAGTTGACCTTCATCTGTCCTCAGCGTGTCCTCTTCACACATGACCGTGACTCCTTTGCTTGTTGTGGCCGACTGCTTGAGAACAAGACTGCACCAGACCAGAGGGCCATGAGATAACAAAAAGTAGAAGCAGTAGGAGTATTTTCTAACTTGTTACTCTGCAGTCTGCCTCTTTATTAGAGCCTGAAGAAGTTTTAAGTGAATGACTCAGTGTTACTACGTCATTATATCTTACCTCTTGAATAAAACCACAATAATAAATGCAAGTTTCAGTGATGTTTATTCGCATTTGCACTATAATTGTCACATTAAAATTAACAGCTTTACTTTTATGATAGATCATCAAGATCTGCTGCTAGTCACTGCCTACTGTAGGGATCAAACAAACAAATATTCCAGCATAATTTACACCTTTTCCAGATGATTGTGGTGATTTTTGGTTTCACCCGCCCTGCAACATTACACACTCTGTTGAAAGCCACTGGATTTTCTCTTACTATGGGTAGGAAGCCCCAGAATAACATGGTTACCACGAGCTAAAATAGTTTATACTTCAAGGAGCCAAGACAGTGGCAGAGTTACTGCATTTCTGTGGCATTTGATTTGCCTTGGAGACTTGGGAAGTGTCTGATATTTGTGTTAGAAGTGTTTTGTGACTGGTGCTTTGAGCAGGTTCATGGAGCTAATGTTCTGCAGATCCTTCTAAGTAACCTGCTGGCTTTGTTGTCTGTGATGCTTGGACATTGGGTTCAGAGACTCCAAAGGCTGGTTTCAGCCCTGCATTCTAGCTGAAAGTGTAATTTATTAGTCTAGCCAGAGTAATCTGCTATTGCTTTTGTTAAACTCATCTGAAGTATTCTAAAAGTCTTCAGGAAGAGAATAAAGCGTGGGGCTTCCACCTCAATTATTTTACAATAACAATCTTCTTGGACCTAGAAACTGCAGTTGCATATGCATTTATGGAGGTGTGCCTTCAGTGGAAGTGGAATATGTCCACACCATGAGATCTGCACCTACTAGATACTGTGAAATCTGAAAGGGCAAGGCGTATGGCAGCTCCATAGCACTGCAGTTGAGATCTAGATAATCTATCTCTGCTAAGAGGCCTCAAAAGCAGCAAGGGTTTCTGCTTGAACTTGCAGACTTGCAATTGCAGTCTTGCAACTCTCAAAGAAGGAAAAAAAAGTGACCTTTTCAAAAAAAGGATGCCAGTCACAGCAGGAACAGTCTTCTAGATTCAAACAGTTTGAATGGCCGAAAAGATTTGTAAATTATACAGAAATAAATCTCCTTTAAAAGAGGAAAAAATTAGTATCTTTTTTAAAAAAAGGAGAAATAAAAATAAAGAAATCAAATATTTAATTACCCAAATAGGACAAATACAAGGAACAATATCTTACCTAATCACTTTACTCCTGGCATAGCTCTCATTTGAAAGAATGGAGTAACCCACATTACTGACCCTAGATGGTATCTTTGTGTGTGATATCTCCGACTGAAATAATTTGTGACTAGGTTTAATTAATTTCACTGGAAAAAAGCACTTAAAAAATCAAAAAGCAAAAATTCCAATTTTTTTTGTTTATCTTGCAAATAAAAAAAATGCTAATTATTTCTTACAGCTCACTATAAACCTTTTCAAGATACTTGAGAAGTAGAGTTATATTATTAACCCTGATCTTACAAAAAGGAAACAAGAGCACAGATGGATAAAAAGCTCCAGATTTTTAGTGAAACTTAGGCACTTGTAGCCTACTGAATTCTAAATATCTTACCCAAGGTCAAAAAGCTTTTGGAACAGAATAGAGACCTGAACTACATTAGTCCCACACACAGTAGAACATCTTTCATCTTAACTGCTACAGTGCTAAAATCTAATGGCATTTTGAAAAATAAATGAAAAAATATTAATACGTAGTCATGTTACTACAAAGTTCTCAAATTAGGAATGGAAAACACACATTATTATTCTTTTTGTTCTCAGTGTTGCATAAAATAACAGCAACTTTGGAGGATGTAATTTTTGGTCATATCTGAAAAATCTGGGTACATTTTAAAATGCAGGCATGTGGGATCTCTTCGTGATGTAGTGACTGCATTGCACATTTGCTTTACAAAGTATCTTAATTTGTACCTAAACTCTATGAGCTAAGGAAGAGTCTTTGACAATGCAGTAGAAGAGAGGGGGGAAAAAAACAACAATAAAAAACACTGGCAAATTCTGGTGGACACAAAATAGTCCGAGCCTCTAGACATAGAAATTCACATGGTCAGCAATGTGTCAGATAGCTCTATTGTTTTTAATCTTAATTTAGTGTGCAGGAATGGTTATAGTTTTGGGTTTTTTTCCCATTGTACTCAATTCCTGATTTATCTGAATCATACACACTTAATGAAATCCTGCTTTATAGTTTGGGCAATGAAGTTCTGAGCTCAGTGGGGTTGTTTTCCTTTGTACTTCAGGCATATCTATAATATCTGGCTTGACTAATGTGTTGCCTTTGTATGGTTTATTTAAAAAGTCAAATGAATTGTTAATGTGGGAAAATATTCTGGGCCAAATTCATCTTCCAGCTACACCTGTGTTACCTAAGCAAAATCCACGGTATCTTAAAGCTGTAAAGAGAGAGTAGAATTTGTAGCTCATCCAGAACAAAGAAAATACCCAAATCTTGGGTTAAATTTGTCAATGCTTGTAAGAACTGAATGGCCATAATTAAGCCTCTAATCGATGTTAAAGGAAGTCCACTAAAATCAGAAGAAATCTCACAATCTGCAACTTGTTGACTCAAATTTAGAGGATTAAGATTTTTCCTTTTGCAATGACCTCATACCCAAACACGCCAGGTTTTTTCCTTTCATTTTTTCGTATGTAACCACTCATTCATCTATTCTTTTACACATACCTGTATTTGCGTCTTACTTAGTCTGAAAAATTTGCATAATTATCATGCTCTCCACCTAAAGCATCGGTGAAACTGCATAAAGTAAGACATTCTGTCTGTCTAATCAAAGATCAGTGGAATATCCATAAAACGTAAGTGTTAGAGATTTACTTCAAATTAGTAACTGACTTTTCAATATCAGTGGACAGAAACTTCAAGTTTTCACATTTGACTTCTTCCATCTTTCCATGGCACTTTAGCTTGAATGAACTAGTTTTGATTAGCCAGCCTAAATCTGTCTTTTTTCTGGTTTGGGTTTGTTTTGCTTTTATTTGCCTTAGATACATGGTGATGGCTGTATAACCGCAGCTGAGACTACAGCGCTAGGTGTCTGAGCATACCACAACTTTTGCAATATTTATGTGTTCAAGGTCTTCTAAGGTATTTACAAACGAAGAAAACAGAGAAAACCTGTTATACTTGAGGTAGCCTCTAAATAGGTAATGGAAATGACCCAGTCACAGAGGCACAAATCTCCAGCGAGTTTAGCAATAACTCCCATAGACCTCCGTGCTCCAGAGGTTGTACAGTATCTAAGTATCAAACTGAGGAACACTCCAAGGAAAACTGATGGACATCTCCAAAACTGTGATTCAACCCATCTTAATATCTGAGAAGACAGATGAAACAAATCACTCTATGGAGTTACATTTCTTACCCACTGGGTCTGGATAGAGCCTAGGTGAGTAGCTTAGGCTGAACGCCTAACTTTGATAGCTACATTAAAAAACTCTCCTCCTAATTGACTTGCTACAATCATCATTCATTGGTTTTGCAGAAGAGGAATAGAAAAACCCAGCCTCCTGAATCTCAGGAGAATCTCTCTGAGCAGTTCTGCAGGGAATAAAGAAAGGTTTTGAAAGGTAGTACTTACTATAATCAGTAGGCAGACAAATCAGACTGCACACTTCTAAGACTATCACTAAAAATCAAAGTTGAACTTAGTGATGTGGGTCAATTACATACTACAAAGATATTCTTTTTTGCTGACTCAGTATTTTTTTAGCTTTTTTGGTATAGGAATATTTGCTTTTGAGCTCAGCAATATTCTCAGAGATTATGCTGGTAAATTGCATCTACAGGTATCTTTTTTAAAAGCATCCCAGGAGGATTCCAAATATCGTTTTCTAAAGAACTGCATGCCAATTGTCCACTTCAAAGGAAGACACTCCTGCTGACCTAGCAAGTTGTGAATGCAAGCTTTACATGGCAACGAAGCCCATGATGCACACCTAGAAAAGCTGATCAGCACTGATAGGGATTCATATGTTTTGAGAGCTGAAAATGTGATGCCTTTACTTTACCTCAGGAGAAATGCTCTGGTGGGTATACTGCTGCACCATGATCTAATGATGTAGGCCCTGCTGTTTCATTTGCTTCTTCAGCAAGGAAAATTTAGGTCTAGCACCATTTACACCAGTACAACCTTGACTCAGTCCCAGCTTCAGTTCCAAACCTGAATTACTCACAATCTGTGTGCAGGGCAAGCCACATTGGAATAATAATATACACAAAATTCATAGAGGAGAATACTGAAAGAGTAATTCTGAAGGATAGCCCTTTGTTAGCCCTTCCAGCTGAAGAAGCTCTTTCTGTTTTGCTTGAAGGTTGTCTTGTATCAAAGAGTGCTTTTTAGGTCAGTGGCAAGCTCAATACAGCTATTTTGATCAGGTCTCGTTGCAGATGTGAGGACAGCATATAGAGATTGGCAACTTCAGGATCGTTGCTGTGAACTACACTCTAATTTTTAGTACTGATCTTAGCATTGTATCAGGCAGGCACTCTATTGCCATACAGTTAACACAGTGGTTCACTGCTTCTCTATTTGGTGACTGGAGTTTAGTTTCTCCTTTATTTTTGCTCTCAGAAAATACTAAACTGAATCTTGCCATGTAAAGCTCATATGTACTGTTTCTGCACAGACTCCGTGACCTTTTAAGCAGAAAAATATGGTAGCACATCCTGAAACAAAATTATCACCTGCCTATAAGGAAGAGTTTAATGATTTTAGTGTTCTAAATGGGAATTAGGTTGTCTTTCCATCCAAATCCTTGAAGATCCTTGAGGAATTTTTAAGATTTGACTTTTGATGAGTTAGAAATCTAAGCTGAGAGTCTGCAGAGCCCAATCCTCTTAAGCTGGCCGCATAGAGAGGAAAGTTCCACCAGAAGAGAAACAGGAACAGGAACCTAACTGAGGTTCAGGGAATTGCCCTACTGAGAAGCCTGTGCAGAAAGATGACCCTCTTCAATTAGACAAGTTTGAGGATCCAGACACCAGTTTAACAACTCTGGAGACTGAGCTATTCAAAAGCAGTCTGAGCAACAGTGTCAATGAGAGCTTCCTGACTCTGCACTCCACATGGGCTCCAAGCCTGGTGAGGGGGTCAAAGGGAGGAGTTCAGATTCGTTTGCCTCTTCAGTCCTTGGGCTGCCATCCAAGGCCAACAGCAAGAATGCCAGTGGTGGTGGAGGTTTGTGTGATGTGGTATACCCTCTCTGCTGCTCCAAAACTGTCTATGCTTTCCTTATTCTCTTGTATTCTTGGAAATTCCAAGGTTTTTTTAAGATCTTACAAAAGGGTAACCAGAAACATTCTATAAACCTACAGCATACTTCTATAAGTGCATTTTGCTGCCTGGTAGCTCCCCACACAGCTTCAGTGTCTAACGGCAGTTGACTTTTGAGGTTGTGTTTCTCAGTGTGCCTAAAGGTGCTCAGTTACGTGGTTTCCTGACCACCACAGTCCCTAGGGACTGATGAGCAGAATCAGCTCAATACAGAATTCAGTGCTGACAGGAGCACAAATGCCACAGTTTAGCACCACACGTAAGTGCATGCTTAAATCACACAGAATTTAGTGAGATTTAAGCACAGGCTTCTTGTCAGCTGCCTTTAGCCACATTAGTCATCTCAGCCACTTTCAGTTAGTATGGCGCAGGCTTGACTGCGATTTGAAGACCCCAAAAATGTGGCCTGTTTAAAGATCCTCATGGTACAGGAAGGATCTTAAGTCGGCAATACAGGAAATACTGCAGTGATTGATAGGAGACATAGAAATGATTAGCTTATCACTGGGTGAGCAGCGACAGTTTGAAGAGTGGGTACAGAATCACCAAGAGCTGATAGGGAGCTGTTAAATCAATTTTTATATATACCTCCTCCAGACCAGGTTTTTCTAGGCATCCAAGGTGAATTACTCCTGTCTAACTCACTTCTGCAGCAAATGCAGTTAAGTAAGGAGTCTCACTTTTTGTTCCTACTTCAATTACACTGTACTGTAATTTATTGGTACAGACTCCCTAATGATTTTTCTCTTAAAGAATATTAAGAAGTCACTGGCTCAGAAATATAACTGACTGCAATGATCGGTTCCACCACCTAATATACTGGCAAGGAAAGGCATTTGTTGTAGTAGTTGGAGAGAATTGTCCTTTGAGAATGGCATTTTAAAGTGTTCACCTAAATTATAGTTGTGCCATAAATATGACAGGTTTAAACTACGGCAGCTGAGAAATTATATATATGAAAAATTACAGGGATATGATCTTTTTGCACTGGCGCATAAAGATTTAATCTCCTGGGTTAAGTACCCAGAACACAGCAGTTGTGTCAAGATAATAGAACAATGCTCAGAGAATGTTTCTCGTGGTTATTTCTCAGAGCTTTGATGTTTTCTCTGAAGGAAATGCCTTTCGTGGAGTACAGGTGCAAAGCTCTTGTGGTGGCCTCTGGGTGAGCAATCTTCTGGGTAAACGTTGCAGGAAGGCAAAGGAGGCAAGTGACCACTGAAGGGTTGGCCCAAGCACCAGTTTGTATCTCAGCCCCTCATGTTCTAAGAATGCCCCATACATTTCTGGTTAAAGCAGCACAAATAATTACCAGGAAAATGGTAGCATTTCAGGAGAATTTGGCAGAGATTAAATCAAGAAGATGCTATAAATAATTCCTCTGAACCTCTGCAACAGTCCCAGAATACCTTAACAACTTTCTGAGAGATGTGGGTACTCTGGAAAATGTAACCTGTAGAAAATCTAATAGACTAATGGGGCTGTGATAATAAATAACTTTTAGTTCCCTCAGTTTTTGCTGGAGTAGAAATTATAAACTCTACTATTACACCTAATCCTTGTAACCATTGTCATTATTTCACTTAGAGTGTGGTGGATAATGTTAAATATGTAGCCATGAAACTGTAGATTTTGCTGTGATAGTTGAGCTACCCTTGTTCAATATTCTAGCTAAGCTCCTAAGCATCAGGAGTCTGAAGAGGATCTAGCAGACACTGGGTGCAAGCACTACATATATCCTGTGACAAAATAGACTAATGTCATCTTTAGTACACAAGTGAAGAGTACTAAGCCAGCAGAGAGAGATGACCATGTCCTGTGTGCAGCACAGTCTTCTGATGCTCTCTGTGGAAGAATGATGCACATTTTTCTGGCACCCTACATCTTTCAATTTTAGAAAAGCTGGAGAGTGTTCAGAAGAAAGCTTAAGATGTTTTGAAGATGATGAAAATTTTGTCCATGGAGACACTTAAAAGGTCTCAATCTGTTTATCTGATCACAAGAAGACTGGGAGAGATTACAAGTATGAACTCCTTTCCCAGAGAGAAGAAAGTGAATACTAAAAAGTCACTTTGATCTAGGAGAGAAAGGCATCACATAATACAGGAAACAATAGACAAATATTTAACAGGGAGGATTGTTCACTGGTATAACAAATCACTGACAGCATGAATAGATTGTCTTTCTGGAGTACATATTTAAGATGAAGTAGAAGCAGAAATTATAGTTTTCATATAAGAGTAAGTAGGTGATATTTAAAGGACTGTAATATACTGGAGTTCTAGGTAAATAGTCTAATGATACCTCTTGGCTTTAAACTCTGTTAATTCACTTCTCTTAGTGACACAGTTCATATATTTATTTCCTTCGCATAAAATAGCTTGCTGTTAATAAGACACACCATTTTAAAAAATAAAATTTCAACAAATGAACAAAGTCAAATCCCAAAGAAAACTAATTACACAATGCAGAATTGAAGGAAATCTTCTATTCACATTCCAGATACTACTACTGTAAATAGTTACTATTGTTGCAGATAAAAAAAAGGCAGAATAGTTGCTTTTAAGTGTTATTTTCTATTTCTCATAAACTGTAGTCTACATTTAGAGCTGTTGAAAAAATTCTAGTGAACACAAAATCAAATAAAAGCTATGGAGTATGAGCCCTCTTCACTTTACGTGTTCTTCACAGCGTACTGAGATGTGAGCATGTGCCCTACAACTCTGTTTCCACAGAAAGTATCTTTATTTTCTTACAGGAGAAACCAACATTTGTGGGATGAAGGTCTCAAGGACACTTTGGATGGACCACTGTATTGAATTGGATCTCTGCCAAGCATTGTGAAGATACCTAATAAATAACTTCTTAACAATAGGCATGGTAAAGACAACTCTTTAAATTGCATGTTGCAAAATGCCACAAATGAACTATAAATGTGCTGTTTTTACTAAGGGGAAGAAAAAAATTATATAGTGGTATTACTCAGTAGTTCTTTCAGTATTTTCTAGAGGAAATCAACTGTTACTCCCTTTTTTATGTAAGAAGAACATCTCAGTAAACTGCAATAATTTGAGTAAAGTCACCAAATACACTAGTGGCAGAGCTGGGAGAAGACTTAGATGTCCTGAATGTCTGCTTGATGCTCTATCCTTCAAGCAACTTTACAAATCTTTCCTTTCCTGTATATATAGAAACCTTTCACATTTCTTTAAATCCTTTGTGCTTAATTTGTGTTCAGTTCTGTGAGACTTTCTGTAAGATTTCTTTTCTGTATGTATTTGTTCTATGAATGCTGCTGGCAAAGAGAGGAGGAAAGCTGGCCAAAACTCAGGTATTTTACTGTACATCTGGAAGGTGGTTTTGCAGACCTGGGGCGAAATTCTGGCCCAACTGAAATTAATGGCAAAACTTCAATGGGGCAGAATTTCACCCCTGGGAACTAAGCAAAAATATCTCCACCCTTACAAGCTGAGAACGGAAACTTGCTTTCAACGAGATGTTATTTGCTACTACCTATTCCGCAGTAGTTCTAAAGAGAGTTTTGTAGTCAATCCAGTTAGCTGTTTAAAGGAAATAAGAATAAAAACCACGGTAAATTCCATTTCACCAACTTAAGAATACAGAGACCAATTAATTCGCATATACAGAAAAATAATAACAAAACGTCACACCTATGTTGCAGAGACCTTTTTGCTACTGATTTAGAGTGAGGTTATTTCTGTTAACATTCAACTTTTTTTTTCAGATTATACATATATATTTATCTGGATTCAATTTGGAAAAGTTTACTATAGGGTTAAGGTAATAAATCAAAAGAAGCAATAAAGTCCTCTCACAAAATCATAAACAGCCAAAACCTGGTCTCCTAAAAGCAAAAAAAGAAAACGTCTTCAAAACTCAGAAAAAGAAACAGGGGTGGGGGGTGGGTAGAAAGCTCCACTTTATTTCAAACAAAAGTTAATTCAAAGCTAAGTGGGAAGAAACACCATAATTTCTTCTAAGACTTATATGTCTGGGCCTCGTTTGCATGGAATTTTCCAAAATCTGTCAGTTTTAAGGACCCAAAGTCACTCTGTACCTTGTGACTGGATGCTACAAGACATTGTTGAAATGCAAACTTTGGCCTGAGCCATCATAATAGGAAGAGGCCAAATGTTTGTCCAGATGTTCCCTATTCCTCCATCTTAAAATGGAGACCAAAAGGATGAGTAAGCTGGGCTAGAATCCCTCTTTTGCTTTTTGCAAAGGGTTAAAGTTGTGAAATCTTTGAGACCAGTCACCAGGACTTCAGAATACCTGAGGTTAGTCCACCACTTAAGTGTGCTGCTGAAAGAGAATGGACTCTTGAATTAAGGCCCAACAAGGTGTCACGCAACAGAATCCATCACCACCCAGGTCCAGAAAATGTCAGCATAGGTTTTATAGGAGGAATTGGTTTACGTAATTATTGGTTAACTGTGCAAATTCACAGGGAAAGGCTAAAGACCTGTCCTAAGCAAGGCTATTAAACCACATTATTTCTTTCCATTTACGACTTAGTTTTTTATTGTTTCCTCTCTCTCTCTTTCATTTTTAAAAAATTTACTCTCTGGTCAGGTCTCAAGACACTCGCCTCCCTGCTTCAGACAAAGCATTTTCTCAGGTGCCACTATCCTAGTAACCTCAGTCAGTAATTGATTCACATATATCACTTTCCAAGATGGCAGTGCTAAGATTACTGCAAGGAGATACAAATAAGGAGTGCTATAAATTACAACAGCACATTTAGTGGGCATAGAGGATCACAGCATAGCAGCGGGTCAGCTGCCTCTTTGCTTATATTCTCATGATATTTTGAAGAGAGAGATATAAGCACTCATCATGTTCTGATCACAGTTTAAGTATAATAAAAAATTGTGCTTTGAAATGCATTAGATACTTGCTGAAAGAGCTAAAATTGGCATACGAGATTTTCAGATCAATTTGCTTCAGACAATATTGGGATTTTGTGCAGATGCTGCTAAAATGTGATGGTGCCATTGTTCTAAAGTTCATGGGGAAATAAGGAGAGTGGCGTGAACCTGGACAAAGTGAACAGTCACAAATATTCCAATAAATGGTTTTGCATCTATCTCTATGAAGTAGTCTATAGTATTAGGAAAGTGTTTCACTTCAGGCAAGTGGGGTCAAATTATTGACGGAATTCAGAGTTAAATTTACAAGCACCTAGAGCAGGGGCCAGACTTTCAAAAGAGCTCAGCTCAGGCTCAGTTGTGACATTTATTCCTTAGCCTGACTTTGCCTTATTTTATGCATATTGTTTTATGATTCACCTTATTTCTTGCTTTTTTCCATTCTGTTTGTTCATCTTTCTGTGTCCATTCCTTTCTTTGCTGTTACTCCCAAGTCTTTCCCATCTGTGCTCTCCTCTTCTATCTTCCTCCTAATACTTTTTCTCTCCCTCTGTATCTCATTCTTACTGATTCAGTTACTAGTGATTTTATTTCCAATGCATTCTACTATTAATGTATGTAATTGTCACTTACATTGTTTTGCTCCCAAAGTCCCTGCATCTTTTCCTAATACACAAATACATGAGGATGGCCAAAGATGGGAGATGCGATACGAAAAGGAGGTTTAGATTTCATTATATGAGGGTTTAGGTTTTATGATATCTGGAGCTGCTGGCTGGGGAAGTATAATTCAAATGACTGAAAAAGGCATCCAAGTTGTATTTGCACCATCTGAGAGAGGTAAGCACCTAGCACCAGACAGTCAATAGAAAATATTTGAAGAAGGGATGTGTGAAACAAACTGTCTCTCCCTTGAACAGCACTGATGAGCTCAGGCTGGCAGAGAGATGCCTTTACAAAACTGGAACTCAGACTGGTGAACTGCTTCCTGCCTTCTTCATACATTTGAGCAGGGACAAGTAAGTTGCTGTTCTGGTGCCAAGGCAGGTGGTCCAACTCTTGCAACTAATCCTTTCCCAGAACACCCTTTAGAACAGCCTGAGGACTTGGAAGTCTCTAAGGAGGCTTCAAAGCCTGTCTATTTTCACTTACTGAAGTTGTACATCACTTTAGATGTGCATGCTAGGATGTGAGTTTTCTTAAGCCAAAATGAAGAGGAGGCAAACTGGTTGAGTAACAGTTCAAGATTTTACTCAGCCTTTACCATTAGTGGGAACATTTTGTCTGGCTTATATGGCAGGACCTGACTTGTTATTATTATTTTGTATTCACTGAGAGTCTGCAGTGATCAATGCAGAGATCTTGTCCACGGTCCACACATCTTCATAACTGGATCCTGGCAGGCATCATTCCCTCCTCTCATGTGGATATGAGAGCGAACAAAGCATATTTGGCACCCAAGGGATCAGGGCCTTGTCTTCCTCACATATTCTTGTTCTGTTAAAATAAAGGCAAGAAAAGCCTTTGGCTGAATATAGCTATGAAGATATGTGTCCCCCGTAATTTCCCAATTTAGCTGTACAAAAGAACACTCTGCTTAGATCTGGAAAAGGGTTGCATTTTTGGGAACTGTTTCGAAATAGACCAAATATGAGTCAATGTCCATCTGATATCACTTAGTTGTTGTGGTTGCATTTTTTGAAGTGGTTTCTTTCAGCATTGGCTTGGGCGCATAAACCAGTCGGCAATGGTACATGCTGCCACCCACATTTAACTCAGAGGCAAGCAATGCACAGCTGGAAATAGTCATTGCTCTAGAAAGAGCAGTAAGAGCAAAGTGAATGAAGAAATTGCTGACTCATGTCTTTGGCTAGCTTGGTTTTCAGGAATTTGATGGTTTATGAAGGGATGAAATCTAGAACTGTTTAATTATATAGAGGGTGATGTCAGGATCCTGTTAAAAAATTGTCTGTCAGAAAATACTAGCTCTTTCTACCTACAATGGGCACAATTTTAAGTTCCCTGCTTTGCAGAGCTTTGTGGATTTTTGCTGTAACTTAGCAAAAATATAATTGTCAGTGAGGATTGCAGATAGGTAAAGAAAAGCAGTGGTGGTAGATCTGCAGAGCTTTAATGAAAGCTCTTTGAAAAAAGAATTAAACAGGGCTAATATGCTGAAGTTTAAAAAGTGTTGTTTTGCCTGAAGTCTAATAACAGAACATCAGAGGAACAAGTAGAACAGTACAGAAATTAATGAAAAGTAAATGGACTATAAACTTGCAAGGTATTAAGAAAAGTTTCAAAGTCTATGACAAAAATACAGTAAAAGAATGAAAAATTCTCTTTATCTTCCTTCTTCATACAGTACATGAAAAAATTGTGTCAAGATATGGTAATAAATATCTAGTAATTTAGGGGTTTTTTGCTTTTGTTTGTGCTCCCCTGCAGTTTTGTAATAAAGTTTTCTGCATCGTGTTAACTATTTGCATTATAATAATAGCATGCTGGGTGTTAAAGTAGATCAGACTCGCACCTAAGTCAGGTGCCCAATGCTAATAAGTGTAAAAAATGTAAAAACAAATAAACAAACAAACAAAACAACAACAGGACAAATAAAAAGGAGATGAGGGGAAGAGGCATTCTCCCCAGTTTACAAATAGAGCACTGAATTCTCCCTTCTTTATAAATGCAGCACTAAGGTCCTTTAGTCCCTTACACTTCAAGCATCGCAATCAAGGTTGCAGAATTGAAAGGGTGCCTTGGAAGCAGAACGAGAATGTTCAAAGTATGCAGGAGCAGAAAAAAGTATTTCTGTTTCATAAAACATATCAAAGCTTCAAATGTGTTTTCTTTGCTACTAAAAAGGAAAGAAAAGCTTTTCAGAATTTCTTCAAGGAAACAAATGAAAGAGAAGACCCAGGAAGACTTGGTAATAGGTACCTGCATGTGATGTGGGAGACCAGGCTCACCGACTTTCCAGAAAACAAGTGGGGACTTGAACTAGAGTGACTAGTGTTACCTACAAGCGTCTGAAACTCTGAATCAGTACACCTAATGTTTGCAGAGTCATCCTAGACCTGGGGTAAACAGTTCACAGAATAGATGGGACATTTTAGCTTTAATGAAGTGTCATTTTTCACCAGGTAACTGTTCTGTAAAAAATAAAGTTTTTCTCCTGCTCTGAGTCCTTGTTTACCAGAGTGCTGTGCAGGCTGGCAGCAAATTTTTCCCTTAGTAGTAGTTTGCTGACAAAAATTTTGTGCAACATCAGCATATAAATTTCATGTATTCAGATTGCAAAAAGACACTGGAACTGTACCACAAAATAAAACAGAACCGCTTTCAATGCTAACTTCTCCCAGTCACTCCTAGTAACACATACTGTCTTTTTTTATTGATTGAGTTAACTTTAAACATATTTCCTCCAAATGAATTACGGTAGGTTGAAGAACTGCAATCACTTTTTCTAGTCTCAACTAGCCTTTGTTTTTCCACACCACTCACTCCAAAACTGACAACAGGAAAGGTCAGGTAGGTCACGCCTAGCTAGTCCCAAATGCCACAGTATATTATCCAAGACAGAGATTATAATTATCTTTTCACAAGTGGCAATTAGTAAGAATACCCCCCATCAATTCTGTTTAACATTCAACTTTTGTAATGTGGCAGAAGCCAAGGTATTACAACAGCAAGGCCAAGTTGCCTTAATAAGGTTGAAACTAACATCAAATACAGAAGGTTTTTGTGTCAGCAGAAATGTTCAAAAATCTGAAATTTGAAGAAAAGAAAATACTTATTCCAAATACTTCAAAATATTTTTGTAAAATTCTATATTGTGAAAATATGCATTTGGTTAGGGTGTTTCTTCTGCATCTCAGCATACCTTACATATGTACTGGATAACAAATGAGTAGCAAATGATTTAGTATTATTATGGGGTAGTATGCTGAGAGTATGCTTATCTCTTTTCCACAGATTAGGAACTTTATATAAAGGAATTAAATTATCCTCCTTATTACTAAACTCATTTACAACGGACAAGGAAAAATGGAGGTAAAGAGAAGTTAAGTCTGCAGTTAGAAAAGAGATAGTTAATTTGGCATGCCTCTGTTTCTGGGTGCCTGATCTAAGTACTTGGAATTATTTTCTGAAGATTTCAATTGTGGTCTGGCTTCAGCCCAGATCTCCTCTGTCCCAGGCCTGTGCTTTAACCACAAGATCATTCCTTAATCCCTCTACAGTGAATAAAATGAAATTATAAGATACTGAAAGTCTTCATTTCAGTATCTATGGACTAACACTGAAAGTATCCTGGATCATCAACAAAGAGTTCTTACACTACTAAAGTTTATTTCCAATCATGCCATATCCACAGGATCATTTTTTGCCAAGTTAACTTTCCTATGTATAATGGTCTTCATTTCCAGCACTGAGTGAAATGATCTCGACTTGATCATCTGGGACTGCGCTATGCACCAGTAACCTGAACATGTCTCTCTGATTTCTTCCAAGTGATGTCTGGTTTTCTCGTATTTGTCTCAAAATTACAGAATCCTTTTCTGATGGATTCTCAATTGAAAAGCTCTTTCCTTGTATTATTAAGGGGAGCAAATACATTCAATTTGGCACCAGACTCACAGAGAATTCCAGTAATTCCCACAGCAATTTAGCCATAAGCCTTTTGGGATGATCACAGAAATGCCCTATGGGAAAGATTGAATTAAATTTCTCCCATTTCTTTCAAACAGCTGAACAACACACTGTATCCTTCCTTTCTCAGAGGGTACAGCCAACCTCTGACAGTCAACTTGGCGTCCACTTGCAGTAGACTCTGACTGCATTTTGTATCTGGGAAAACCAGCTTTTTGGTAGTTATCTAGTGGCATAAAAGTCATAGGTTATATGAAGGATGATTTTCCTTCTTACCTTCTTTCCTTTCTAAATACAACTGGCAACTCTGCACACAATAGGCTGAAATGGAAAAAATTATTAACAATATGTGTACAGAAGAGTCAGGGTTACAGGATGACTGACAAAAAAGAAAATACTTATTGTCAAATGGCAATTACCCTTGAACTAACAGTACAGGATGACGACGCAGTAACTTACGGGTTTATGCACTGAAGTTTCTCCCAAGCATTTGCGGGTAGCTCTGAAAGACTCTCTCACATGAAGTTCTACTGTAAACACATGGAAGGACTCTACCAAGCTCTGACTGCAACCCAATTGATTGAAAGCTTCAAACCTTTTAAATATTACCCACACAAAATCACCCAATTTCACTGGCACTTGGTACTTTGCAGAAAATAATACAGAATGTCTTTTTAGAGTTACTGGATCAGTGACCAGTAGCCCATCACAGAATCTATTTCCGTCTTCTACCATAAAGACGAGCACACTAACTCAGTATCAGGTAGTTCAC